>NC_085863.1:54369038-54379038 GCF_034702125.1 Engraulis encrasicolus
AATCGGCTCCTAAAGGGCAACGGCCCCTGACCAGCCAGACAATCAGAAAAACATCAAATTCCAATTCTATTCCAATAAAAGACATTATTTTCTTGTTTGTGTTTATTCGACAGGAGAGTGAAGAAGAAAAAGAGAGGGAGAGAGAGATGGGGTAGGGTTTTGGAAATGGCCCGGGATGGATTCGAACCTCGGACCCCATGGCTATGTATAAGGATGGACACATTAGCAGCACGCAATGTTAAATGTTTCTGAGAGGGAAAAACTCAAGGCAATTCTACAACTGTTTGACAAAGTTTTGTAAGGGCCCGCACAGCTCAAAAGTTTCTTTTTCAGCAGGTGCAGCTTTTCAGGATACTTCAGTCATTAGTTGTCAGATGGAAGAGCGCAACACTTCTTTCCCATTCACCGCCAAAACTAAAGTGGTGAATCGTAAAGAAGCAGTGTCGCGCTCTTTCATCTGATAATTCTACATTTGTTCTCACGAAAACTCAATGCGCCTACTGCTGACCTCCAAGAAAGAACTGGCCTTGATGGTCAGCTGCCCACCTCTGTAATGAATGGCCCCTGTAATGAAGAGTCTTAATGACAAGATGTGAAGTGGATGAGCCGATGGGTCGATGATGCTGTACGCCTGGTGAGGACAAAGCATGGCTAATAGCAGCTATAGATGGAGGAGAAGGAGAAGAAGAAGTGAACTGCACGTAACACGTGTGCTTGTGCCCCCACTGAGAGATGAACGACAGCTGCTCTGCACCGCAGGGCATCAGCCAACGAAAAACATGAGCAAAGCAAAATGCCACCTAATCACAGCCTGAACGTTATCAATTTAGAAGTTGTTGAGGGTGCACGCCCTGGTGGAGGGGAGAGGGAAGAGGGAAGAGGAAAGGCGGAGAGGAGAGGCGTAATCAATAACACCAAGCCAACGGAGGAAGACAGATTTCCTGAGGGCTGTTATTGACCTTCACTAAACGCGGGCAATAAATCACTTTAAAATACAAGAACAATGGCTGTGCCACGGCAGCTTTCATTACTGAAGAGAAGAGCCGCTGCTGAAGGCAATACAGCCACGGCCCTGTGCCCAGCTCAACACGTTGCCTTGGGCGGAGAGGACAGTCAACGCAAGAAGGGGCTGGCAGCTTTACTGCACGCTTTATATATGACGCTTCATGTTGGTAGATGTAGATGTGGCGGATGGCAGAACAGGTGTGTTTGTGTGTGTGTGTGTGTGCACGCATGTGTGTGTGCATGTCTGTGTTAAAGCCTGCTTTGTGTGTGCCTTCGGGCTTAGCATTTCCAGTGGTCTGAGAGTTATGATCGCTGCACGTTCTATAAAACACACCATCCTTATGATGCAATTGCTTACATAAGAAGGAGGCAAGGCCAGTCCCAGCCCCAGCCCCAATCCCAACTCCAACCCCAGCTCTAGCCCTCTGCCAAAGATCCCCCTCAGTACCCGCCTGCCTGCTCCCCGCCATTGTGCTGGGTGAGTCATGCCAGCTTTAACTCCCTGCCATGGCGTGGCGATACGGAACTGGGCGAGGTGATTAAAAACCCGGAGAAAAGGATAAACAGAGCAGAGAGTGGCAATGAAGATTAGAACTGAGACGACAGCTTTAGCCTGTGTCTGTGGGTGCATGTGCGTATGCGTGTGTGTGTGTGTGTCTGAGTAAGTGAGTGTGCGTGTGTGCCCCTGCGTGTGTGTATTGTCTAGGATCTGGCAGCATGCAGGCAATCTCCCATGGCACCCATTCAGAGAATATTAATGAGCTAAGGAACCCCCTAATAAATAAAAGGAAACAAAACTAATTTCCTTTATCCTTTCGCTGATTTCTGTGTAAGAATATGGTTCCTATGTGGATAATACAATAAGCTCTTAGGATGGCACTACAAAAGCATGTGTGGTAATTGTTGCATGTACAGAAGAGTACATACAGTATGCTGTAAATGCTTTCCAGTTCTGACAAACAAGAAATTAAAATGATACAAACAAACCAATCAATTATACAAGGGAAAAAAACAGAGCAATCAGAGATGGCAGCCTGGTCCCCTGGCCAATGCAAGATGCACGTGGTGTTGTGTGTTTAGCACCACACACAGGTGACACAAAACACTGCGGATGGACACACAGACAGACAGACAGACAGACAGTCAGACAGTCATTGTTATACTTGGCTCAACCCCCTCCATGGGACCAAGTAAAAAAGGGAAAACTGTCCATTAGGCGTGGCCGGAGAGGAGGTTACCTGAGTGTTTTGCGGACCATGTCTTCATCGGTAATGCCGTAGTAGGTGAGGGTTTCTGCCCAGACGGGGTTGAGGGTGTTGCGAAGCGTCTTGGTCCGGAGCTTGTTAGCCTGTGGAGGGGAGGTGAGAGAGGGAGACAGGGAGTTCAGATTCACTGTGTGGTGCGCATACACACACACTTTCAGCTTTTTCTACTTGGGATGTCAACACATCGATCCAGTCAGAGAGAAGTGTTTCTCAAACTTTGTTGGACCAAAGACCACAAAAATATCATGGATCTGTCAACTGAATTGAGAGGCTTGATCGGCCTTTTATGTTCATTTGTTGAAATTGATACCTCTGGACAAAGACATGTTGATGTGCTAATGGTGGTGGAATGGGGCAGGGTTTGGTTTTAGGGAATGCCCCTGCCCTGGCTAAGTCAGATAACCTTTCACTCCCGCCTGCCAGTCTTGGTATGAAGTAAAAGTAGAAGTACTCGTACAGATGTAATTACAACACTCGTAGTATGATATTACAAAGGTGAAACCATGTAATATCATACCACACCTGATATTATTACATTTGTAAAAGCACTTCTACTTCTACTTTATACAACTCTGTGGATTCAGGCAGTGCCCCTTGTTAGTCTGTGCATTTGGATTTGGTTAAGATGGTACGGAAAAGTTTTTTGCTTGACATAACACCTCTAGACAGATCAGACTATAAATCAGTGCGCCTATAGCCAGCCTAGGGGCAGGATTTAGTGTCAGGGAAAGCTCCTGGCCTGGCCAAGGGTGTTAACCTCTCTCTCACACACACTCTCGCCTCTCAGTCTTCTTGGGTGTAAAATCCTCCTTCTTAGGTTCTCTCATTTACTCTCTCTCTCTCTCTCATTCAATCTGTCTCATTCCCTCTCGCGTGCCCAGAATAAACTGGAAAAGCAGTGTAGACACATTGTAACTTCTTCGGACGTTCTGTCATTCACTCTCTCACACTCCCTCTCTCATGCACAGAAAGGGCAGGAAAAGCAGTGTACTCATGTTCCTCCTCCATAGGTTCTCTCTCTCTCTCTCTCTCTCTCTCTCTCTCTCTCTCTCTCTCTCTCTCATGCACAGAATGGGCCGGGAAAACAGTGTAAACACATCGTTGTTGATAATTCTGCGTAATTACGACTTGATCCCCAGATTGCAATTATGTCAAACAATGTGCTCATTAGTTCACGCCAAGAGTAAAACTGGGGCGAAAAACAAACAAACAGTAAGAATTAAACATAGTGATCACCAACCAGAACCAAGAACTCTTTTATTTTGCAACCTCAAGAACTCTATAGATTGTTTCACACTAAATCCATATAACTGGACAAAAAGGGTTAACAGTTTTCCACACACTTCTTTACTGGGCTAGGCCCTAAACGTTTGTCTCTCCAGTTTAAGTCCGTAGGCTTTCAGAAATGTTGTCTGTTTCACTACAAAATGTAAGGTTCTTCTAAAAACCCTCAGTTGCCACTTAAAGGTTCTGTGATTGTTCCTAATGGTTCTGTGATTGTTGCCACTTTGAAAAAAACAACCTAAAGGTTCCGTGGGGAACTTTGAGGTTCTTCCAAGAACTCTTAGCTTCTTCAGAGAACTTCTTGGGTTACCCCATAAAACAGCTGAGGGTTCTTCGTGGGACCTTCACATTTTTACAATGTAGTAAGTATACAGTCTTTCCATCAGCCACTGAGTACCCCTACGCCTCATTTCTTTCCACTTTTTAGTAGTATGTAATACTGTATCCATAAAATCTGACCTATGAAGGACAGCTACTGTACGGCCAAGTGAACTAAATTGATTTGAATCTTTATGAGTTGCAACTACGGTGGTGTACTTCTGCCAAGGCCAAGTACTACTAAAACCCCACACCACCGACCGTGTCCTTCAAATAGAACTGCAATTTACTTGGCCGTGTTCCACTTGTGATCGATCCCCTCCAACAAAACTAAAAAACCCACTCACATTCTGTAATTAAAACTGGGGATGAGCAACATCTGCCCGTCACGTCTCGTCCACATGGGACGTTCCGAAACCAGCCTTGCTCCAAGAAGATTCCATATGCCAACATCCACACCCTCATCAATTACCTAATAACTGTCTGAAGGAGACAGAGAGCACTCCTACTGTAGGTCATCTGGTTCTGAGAGTTTTCAAAACGGACTGTTCTGGAAGGGGCTTGTGTCGCCGGATACTAAGTGGATTGTTGGCAGGACGAGTGTCTTTGAGGCGACAGCCACTGACACACACACACACACAGAGTCACACGTACACAGTCACAGTCACAGTCACAGTCACACGCACACACACACACACACATACACACTGAACGAAGAGGTTAATTACGGCAAAGAAGAGGACATTAACTTGACAGGTGGAATACGATCAGTGACAAACAAGACCACTGTCTGTACTGTGTGGGTGCAGGTAACGTGACGTGACCCTTTGATTTAAACCTCCTGGACCTCCAGATTAATAGTTGTCATCAGTCTCAAAGGGCAAGCAATGCTTTTTGTTTTCCTAAAACCCTGTGTCCCCTTTCTCATTGGGAAGCAAACAGCGCATGACAAACATCCACTCTCAGAGAGCTCTTGGAGCTGACTTGAGGGAGTGCAAGTGGCAGAGGCAATAAGTGTCACCGGAGCACTCAGATGTGTCATCTAGCTGCAGCAGAATGGGGCTGTAGGGTTCTCATGTTAAAAGGAGATGGCTTTTTGATTCTCACTTTGCGGTGTCAACTCAAGTCTTAGGATTCATAACACGGCCCTTTAGGTCTGAATGATAACAGACTGTATGTCTGTCTGAGAGCTCCCCAGTCATTTCTCTGGTAAACTCTGATGTGTTGTTCAGACCTCTGCAATACTCCTTCCCCCCCTCGTATCATCTAAAAAGGCAAAATTGTAGTGGCGTGCAGACACAGGTCGTACTTACCTTGCTAGCCCCCGGCAGCAGGTGCAGTTTCACATAAGGATCAGAGAGGCCATTGTGATCCATTGGTTTGAGTCCCTGTGGAGGAGAGAAGAAAGAGAAACTTTTGTCTTTAACAGAAGTTCAGAGTAACTGCATGGCCAACACTTCAAGGCCTCCGCATTTCCCTGATGAATAACATTGTTAGGGCTCTCTGTCTGTCTCTGTCTCTGTCTCTGTCTCTCTCTGTCTCTCTCTGTCTCTCTCTCTGTCTCTGTCTCTGTCTCTGTCTCTCTCTCTCTCTCTCTCTCTCTCTCTCTCTCTCTCTCTCTCTCTCTCTCTCTCTCTCGTTAGTGTGACAGCGACTTAGAAGCTGTTGCGATCCAATTTAAGTTATCCACTTTCACTTCTGGCAGGTGCACAGTGCGGGGGCCATTCTCTGAGCACAGTCGCGCCCATCCATCAAAATGGCTGAACGCTGCTGAAGCCTCCACAGAAAAGGGCTCCCACCGTATTACAGTCCATCACACCATTACGGTAGCCTCTTTTAAAAAGGTTCGTATGAGAACTGATTTTTCATATGGAGGAAAACAACAACAACAACAAACAATAAAGAAGTAAATGGTATAACACCATACATGGTATGGCGTTTTTGTGTACATTTTCTGCCAACCCGAGAATGATTTCGCACAGTCAAATTATTTTCCAGGTATGTGCTGCAAGGCGTGAATACTGGCATAGTTGTGTTCTGAACCGTGGCAACCAACTCAAATGTCAAAGATATGTCTTGATAGGTGCATCAAACAGCTAAAACATAGAAACTGTTTTCAACAAAAAAGAAAAGAAATCTTTTAGTGTGTGGGATTCCAGCTGACATGACAATAACTGTCAGTCTATATAAAGGTCTGGTGTCTCATTTTACAAGGAGATAAAAAAGGCACAGGAGACGTGTGGAAATGAGTCATCAGCAGTGGTTTCATTGATAGTTCTTCTGAAGTACACTCAGATCTTCACTGAAGCGCACTGATTTAATTTCCATTAGTGTTCCAGTCGCACTAGGATAATGTCTTTTCTAATAGTTGTTTATAAAAAAGTCAACACCGTGTGTGTAAAACAAGATATGAATACTACTAAAGTTATGAATTGGATTACTCGGATTACTCAAATTTCACTGCATGTTATTCTTTTAGTAATTCTAGGCATGTGACAAATACAGCTCCTTACATCCTTGGATGTAGTTAAGATTATATTAATCTAACAACTAAAAACGAGATGTTTAATTCAATGAAGCATCTGTAGAGTCTCTGTAGCCAGTCTAAGCGGTAGCAGATTTCCTCTCTTTCACTACACGACTCTACAGTTTGTGCAGATTTATGTGCGATCATTCTCCTCTGAGGGACGACATCTCCAGGCTTAGGTGCATTTGCATATTAAAGATTACGATGGCACTGATTCAACATGTGACAACGATTCAGATGGACGTACAGTATATCTATATTTCAATTCCACTGCTACAATGGGTACTCCAGTTCTGTGCCTGGAGACAGATATTAAAAATGTTTGATGGATGAAGAAGAGGACGAAACACCATGTCCTTCCCCTTATTTGAAGGAACGCCTCGGTAGCAGTGATCAATAACACTGTGGAGAATGTGTTTGGAGTGCCCAGCAACAAAGGGATTACTCAACACATTTCAGAAATCCAAGCTAAGAAAAGGGCTTACTTAAATCCAGTAAAAAATGGGACGCGTTTCAAGAGCTGCAGCCATATTCAAAATCCAATACTGCATTTTACTTATGTTCGATCTGTACTTTTAAGGTCTCTGTGCTAAAAAAAACACCTTCTGTTAGAAGGTGGTACATTTAAATAGTATGGCAAAGTCAGTGCAACACCATTCTGATCTCTTAGACACAAATGAGAGATCCGTATAGATTTACAATCAACACATGGACAGCATTACCATAGCTCTTTTCCACTTCTTTGAGCACTCAAAGCGCTTTACATACGTATATGCCTCACGTTCACCCATTCACACACCAGTGGCCGCAGCTTCCACACAGGGCACCAGCCTGCCACCAAGTTAAGAATCTTGCTAAAGGACACATCGATGGGGTCAGGCGGAGTGGGGCTTGAACATGCAACCTTCTAGTTGCTGAACAGGCTCCTCTATAGCCAGGCTGTGCCCTCCTAGTGACGCAACCACCAACCACCACCTTACATATAGTATTATAATAGAAAATGATTTTAACATCCTTAAACACCAAGGACTATCCACTCAAGAATAGATTATCTAAAAACTTACAATAAACATATTCTTACAAGGGTCATGATCACAGAAGCGTTCTAGCCTTAGTAATTTTCTAACATGTGGAGAGAAGATCTCAATATGCATCCATCACAGGGTGGCTGTGTATTGACGCGTAGTATGCTCAAAATCAATTAATCAGTACTGAGACATGTGAAGCTAAATGTAGTTTGTATCCTGCAGGTCTTTTGTTTCACCACTGCTACCATACTATGGCCACAAACCCTGATGAAGACTGTAAGGCCTATACGCCTTGGTCAATGTTAGTGTATTGGCCCACTAAATAAAAATCGTTTTGGACTTTTTCAATGAACTGAAGTGCCTGAATCAAGGATTTTTCTCCTCCTTTTTTGTTGACTATTGCCACTTTGTGTTGGGGTGTCTGTCCTGAAGGGCCACTATGGACATGTCAGCTTCTCTCCCACACAGAGAGACGTCTCTGAAAATGTGCAACAAAAGCCGGAAAATGTTCAGCTGCCACCATGACGGCGGCCGAGGACAAAAGTGACGGTCGAAGGGAAACCACAAGGTGTCAGTCAGAAGGAATCGGCTCTAGAGATGAAGCAGACAATGACCATGTGTGGGCCTGTTGTAGTAGCTTAGCGATGGGGGAACAGAGGCATCTACTGGGTGAATAATATGAAATAGAAAAGAGACAAGCTCCAACAGACCCAAGACATGAGCAAGCACTAAAAAAAAAGCGAAGTGGTTTTTGATGGACAGACTGACGTAGCACGGACCGACAGACCAGCGGCGTACACGGGATGGGGAGAAAAAAAAAACACGAACGAAAAGAAAATCGAGGTCATTGAGATGTGCTGGAGTTTGTCTGTTTTTAATTCCACCTACACTAGTCCATCATGTGTCCTGCTCCATTACTCTGGACCTCCATTACAGCAGGAACAAAGAGGATCACTCTATCATTATTTCTCTCTCTCTCTCTCTCTCTCTCTCTCTTCCTCTCACATGCTCTTTTCCGCACCAGCACACTGCCTTTCACCAAACAACAAACAGGCTTCTCTCATCTCTCTACAAAGCTGCTTTCAACCATCTACAGATTCAGTCACCGCTCTCTTCTCTGTGTGTGTATGTGTATGTGCATGTGTATGTGTGAGTGTAGTCTACGTGCATGTGTGTGTGTGTGTGTGTGTATGCACACACGTGTGTGTGAGTGTGTGTGTAGGTGTGTTTGAGAGAGTGTCGATGTATGGTCTAGTA
Source organism: Engraulis encrasicolus (assembly GCF_034702125.1). Taxonomy (NCBI): domain Eukaryota; kingdom Metazoa; phylum Chordata; class Actinopteri; order Clupeiformes; family Engraulidae; genus Engraulis; species Engraulis encrasicolus. Next base: position 54,377,723 of record NC_085863.1, read on the forward strand.
GTGGATTTACCTTACTCTGAGGCTACTTTATTCCTTCATGGCCACTCACTGACGACTGATTGAGCTACCGACGCACGTGCACGTTTGAAAGTACAGTCCTTTCCATGTCTCCTCATTATGCTGCCACTCTCGCACAGCGTCCAGTAATCCCTCCATGTGACATATATAGGTAGCTTTTATTGCTGTGGTGCATAGATGAGTACCATAAACACTTGCCTTTTTGAAGTGGCGGTGAGGGGGAAGTGCCTGCCGGAGGGGAGGGGGAAGTGGTGGCAGTAGTGTGGTGTCAGTGTGTATTTACAGGTGTACTTCATGGAGGTTTTTCCCCGGAATTTATTTTATGCTGAAGGTGCTGGCCGCCTGAGGCGACGTATGTACAAGCCCAGCAGTGCTGTTAATAGCTGTATTTCTTTTATACTAAAGGCTGTGGTCGCCTGAGGTAACATACGTATGTAAAAGCCCAGCCGTGATATTGATGTGCCGTTGTGCTGTTCTATAGTGCGAGGAGGATGAATAGATGAAACGAAGCCGCCCAACACACCAGCCAGCCAGTGATTTGGAGGTCTTATAGAGAGAGAGAGAGAGAGAGAGAGAGAGAGAGAGAGAGAGAGAGAGAGAGAGAGAGAGAGAGACTCCATTCTCTTTCTCTGCTGTTTGCGATAGAGGACTTGAGCAAAGAGCTATATCGAACTACTATGGCCTGGCCTCACCTGCCCTGAAAATGCATGCAAGACCTAGCCTAGCTGCACTAGTCCCACATCAAATCAAGTTGTGGAAAAGTCTATAGGAGGTTTTCATAGGCCAGAGGAGGTGGCTCGAAAGGTTGTCTTTTAAATTCCTCTGCATGGAACTGTGCATGAGATAAACCGCACGCGGTTAAAAGGTGTCCGACTTGGAGGAAAAAAATCTAAATTTTGAAACAAAATGTCTGCCCCCTGTCGTTTTAGAAGTGAAACGTTCAAGATTTTGGTCAATAGACCTCCGTTGGGGCAAATCCCTCTGTGCACAACAGGATAATTGTACAAACAATCAGCGCAACGAATCGGTTGACATACAGGGTGCACTTAACGGTAACTCGATGACCTGTATTACGTAAGAGCATCTATTCAAAATCCACACGGATTGTCATTCCTATTTTCTCCCACTAGGGGTGTTTAGATTTTTAGGCCATGCCAAACCAGCAAGAGCTATGAGAATACAAAGGGGAAGCAAAGTCTTGGATCAAGTCAAATTTTGAATACAGGACGGGAGGCTGGGAAGAGAAAAAGATGAGGTAAGAAGGAAGAGAGCATGGACATCTCGTTTCCTTCTGATCA
>NC_085863.1:54384038-54389038 GCF_034702125.1 Engraulis encrasicolus
ACCGCTCAATACTCGGCTGCTACGCTATGTATTACTGTAGGTGTGCTGTATGGTAGTAACCAGTGTGTGCGTGTGCGTGTGTGTGTGTGTGCCTGCATGTGCCTGTGTGCGTGTTTGTCTGCGTACCTGCATGTGTGAGTGTGTGTGCCTGTGTGTGTGTGTGTGCGTGTGTGTGTCTGTCTGTGCATGTGCGCGTGTGTGCGCCTGTGCATGCATGTGTTCTTGCACGTGTGTGCGTGTGTGCGTGTGTGTGTATGTTATTGCTGTTGCCCATGTTAAGGAACACGGTCATACACAGTAAAGGATCAAACACAAGATGGAGTGACCTCTGGGAGAGGGAACAGGCACACCCCTACCATAACAACATCTTCACAGCATACTTACCTTCTTTACATTAGGAAACAATCTTGCAAATGGTAAAGCTATAAGACATGATATACACACTTTGGGTGGCCAGACACAAATGTCATGCTTGCGTGATAATAAAGTCTATAATTCCATTCTATTCTATTCTATTCTATTCTATTCTATTCTATTCTATTCTATTCTGATCTATTGTTGCCAGGGAGGAGTTGGACTTGGAGAAGTGAAGTCAAGTGACTACATGGGGTTAACCGAGGACAAAGATGGGACTGATCTGTGGTGTATCTGTGGTGACAGGAGATCAGATACGTACAATTATATTCATACACACACAGATGTAAAATTAGCACAGAGGAGACAGAGGAGGGGGTTCAACTGTGGTCAGGGTTTCACTTGGGGACGTTATGTGTCTTTTCCAAGGCCGGTTTTCTGGTAGGCCTACAGCTCAAAACAGCACGACTCGACTGCCATTTTTGCTTTACGATTGAGCTGTGTCATGCCTATTCGAAAGGCAAAAAGTAGCAGCCAAGTCAAGCTGTGTTAGGCTGTAGGCCTACCAGAAAAACCTGCTCTGGAAAAGAGGCATAAGAGTGGAAGGTATGGAGACATCTGCTGGCGGAAGGTTCAGGGGGCCATGTTGTTGGATGCCTTACCTTTCTGTATCGCGGGATGGGGAGCTGCAGACCCCACCATTACACACCACACACAGCCACCACCATGCACAAGAAGAGGCCAAAGCATGCAAGACAAGGCAAGAAAGCATGCAAGAGAAAAGAAAGAAAGAGACAGTGGGGGGAAGAAACAGTTGAGACCAGACAATAAAAAACAAAGAAACGAAAGCATGCATTGCAACAGAGAAAAAACACACGAGTCATTAATCGCTAGGCTCAAGCAGACAGTGAGACAAGGACAAGCAAACAATAACAAATAAATAATAACAATAACAACAAACAAACAAACACAAATAGGACGAGCATAAACCTGATGAATGGTGCAAACAAATCAAAGAGAGATGCTGGGAGACAGAAAAAAAAAAATTTGGAACATTGTTGCGTGACATAAATGGGACAGTGGAGTGTGCCAGATTTTTTAGCTTTTATTTATTTTATTTTATTTTTTCCAAAAGGGAAATCCACCCCGCGGCTAATCATCAGTGTCTAGTCCTCCTTCCCTCCTGTAAGAGTCTGGTGTGTGTAAGTAAAACGTGTCAATCTAATAACTTGTGGTGACACCATTTTTTAAAATATGTACTAAAACACAGTGCCACTCCACCAACGGCAAAACAAATAATGGGGGGAATTGGATATCATTTCATTAAAAAAATTACCATATTAATATTCTGCCTGGAGGTCCAATTAAGCACCCATTTAGCCAAATGTAATGCCTCATTAGTGAGCTGTTTAAGACAAGTGTTCCAGATCACAAGAGGGCCTGACGGAGCACACCAGTGTGTGTGTGTGTGTGTGTGTGTGTGTGTGTGTGTGTGTGTGTGTGTGTGTGTGTGTGTGTGTGTGTGCCCCCTCATGCAGAACCCGGCCAGCCCTCTGAAAGGCTAAAACCAGCTGTGACTCGCAGGTGTAGATAAATCACTGGATTGGGGTACTGTCTGCAGTGTGTAGTGTGTGTGTTCATGTGTGTGGGTGTGTAGTGTGTGTGTGGTGTGTGTGTGTGTGTGTGTGTGTGTGTAGTGCGTGTATGTGTGTGTGCGCGCATTTGCTTGTATGGGTGTGTGGGTGTGTGTCTGTGCGTGCGGCACCTCAAGATACAAATAACCTTGTTACCCTGTAACCCTGGTTACCCTGAGTAAATGAGTAAATGATTGACGATGCAACACGAAACGCAATCTTTGGATTAACACAATAGTAGTTTGGATTTGATATCTTGGACGTGACATACTACCGTAGGCCTATATATTGCTACGGCTCCATTGCACGAAAAGCAGCAAAACAATGCACAAAGAGTAGGCCTACTTTCTATATAGCCTTCTTATGAAAGCCCTATTTTATGTGGCGCGTGTATCATGCAATGCAGGACAATTTCTCCATCTGTAGTAGTACTAATGTCAATGTAGTGGTCACAGCCGCAGCCTAGTTTTCAGGCCACGCTGTAGTACTGTCCCCTTGGAGGCGGCACTGAGCAGGGGAGTGCTATGGTACAGTAGGTGGTGGAAGAGGCTCTTCTGCCTCCAGCTAATAAGCATAAGCCAGAGATGTGCCCTCCCAGAAGAATAGGAGGAGAGGGTTAGGATCACACACAGGTGACTTTAAATGAGTTGAAGGGGGAGGGGGTGATGGAGAGAGACGGGGGAGGGGGTTGGAAGGATGGAGAGACAGAGAGAGAGAGAGAGAGAGAGAGAGAGAGAGAGAGAGAGTGAAAGAGAGAGTGAAAGAGAGAGAGAGATAAAGAGAGAGCGTGAGAGAGAGAGAGAGAGAGAGAGAGAGAGAGAGAGAGAGAGAATGAAAGAATGGGAAATTGAGAAAATGAGATCGGTGGAGCCCGCTGCATGGGCACTCGATTGAAGGGGGTGGGAGAGAGAGAGAGAGAGAGAGAGAGAGAGAGAGAGAGAGAGAGAGAGAGAGAGAGAGAGAGAGACAGAGAGAGAGAGAGAGAGAGAGAGAGAGGATTTGTGGAGCCGGCTGGTCGGCCACACGAGGGGCACCGGAGTGGAAGGTACTTTAATGCAGTTTCTCCCATGGCTGAGCCACTGGATTGCCTTGTGTGAAGAATTAGGACATTCTCAAAATGCCATCAAACGCTTTTCATTTATTCAATTTCACGTTATTATTACTGCAGGATGGTTTTCAATACCACTTCAAAATAGACATCTAGCCAAGGATGATGACCTATACTATGCAAACTATCGAGTAGAGAGAATAAATGGCCGTATAGCGCATAGCTGAAACGGAGTGATTCTGTCAGTATGGTGTACTATATTTTAAACATTAAAATATCAGCACATTATATCTATACATGATTACAAATGCCATTTTACTCTAGCATAGCAGATTAAACAGTGCTGTAGTATCTTGTGCTTGCCATGGTAACGGTAAGGGTAATATCCCCCTCAGCACCTGGCCTCAAATGCACCTCTTTCTTTACTCATCAATCACCTCCAGGCGCTGACAGTGACATTGCCCTGGAGCTCAGCTATATGTTGATGTGATGACAGATGCACTCAACTCCATTCTACATTCGTGATATAAGGCATGACCCCCCAAATCCCTTTGATTCCTTGGTAGAACGACCACCTACTGATCTGCCAAGGGAGTCAGTGATACAGCACACAGACAGAGGTGACGAGGGAGTCAGTGAGCGCAGGTAAATTCTGATTTAAAATGGAATGGTGAATTCAGTTTGTGCACGAGTCGTGTAAGCTCTTTATTCATTTATATATATCAAGGAAGCTAAACACTCCTATAAAGCAAAAATAGAACAGCACTTTGTGAACTCTGATCCCAGACGTATGTGGCAGGGCATTACATCCTACACCACCTACAAGAGCACAAACCCCTGTCTGCCCAGCTCTCACAATTCAACTCTCCCGGATGACCTCAACAACTTTTTTGCACGGTTCGATGAGGGACCCATCCCTCACTCCCCCACTGAACTGATAGACAATGCCCCACATGTAGGCCTGGTGTTAAGCGAGCACGAGGTTCGGCGAGCCCTCAACAGCATTAACCCTCACAAAGCACCAGGACCAGACGGGGTCCCTGGGAAGGTCCTAAAGCACTGTGCAGGCCAACTAAGTGCAGTCTTGCAGTCTTGCAGTCTACCTGCATATTTAACATCTCCCTAGAACAAGCTGCAGTCCCCATTTGTCTGAAAACCAGTACCATCGTTCCTGTTCACAAGCAGGCGGCCATCAAGTCTCTCAATGACTACCGCCCTGTAGCGCTCACACCTATTGTGATGAAATGCTTTGAAAGACTGGTGCTAGCACACCTCAAGTCCATCACTCCACCATCCCTCGACCCGCATCAATTTGCCTACAGGGCGAATAGATCTACAGAGGATGGCATTTCATTGGCCATTCACACTGCCCTCTCACACCTGGAGAAACCAAACAGCTATGTGCGAATGCTGTTCATTGACTACAGCTCCGCTTTTAACACCATTCCCCCTATCAAGCTGGCCACTAAGCTGTACAACCTCAGCTTCAGTCCCCATGTCTGCAGATGGATACTGGACTTCCTCAGTAACAGACCTCAGTCTGTACGCATGGGAAAACATCTTTCAAGACCCATCACCCTAAATACAGGCGCGCCGCAGGGATGTGTGTTGAGCCCTTTTTTGTACTCCCTCTTCACTCATGACTGTGATCCTAAGCACAGCACAAACACCATCATTAAATTTGCTGACGACACAACCGTGATTGGCCTGATCTCTGACAACAACGAGACGGCCTACAGAGAGGAGGAGGAGCAGCTGGCACGCTGGAGCCAAGACAACAACCTGGCCCTGAACTCCAAGAAAACGAAGGAGGTGATCCTGGACTTCAGGCGGTGTGGCCAGGGCAACCACTACCACCAACCCATCAACATCGGAGGGGAGCCAGTTGAGGTTGTACAGAGCTTCAGATTCCTGGGTGTGCACATCAGCGAGGACTTGTCATGGAGCGCCAACACCTCTGCAAT
>NC_085863.1:54394038-54401538 GCF_034702125.1 Engraulis encrasicolus
CATTCTTTTTCACAATAATAGAGCATTGCACATCCTGTGCTACAGTGAAAATGGACCATCCAACTTGTGTTAGTGCTAGCTTCAAAAGCCGGCCTCCATGATGGCATGTGGGTGCAGTAGTGCATTGGTTAAGATGTTCTCACTCATCTGTAGAGTTAAATACAGTGCTGAATGGTATAAATGGGTTTTAAACAGCATGAAAAGGCACTCATGCATTATATTTTGAAGGGAGATCTTCGATTACTGCCACATAGTAAGTTCAAATTGCATTCTCTACTATGTTTTAACAGTTTGCCTCCATCATAAGGACCAGCAGGTGATAAAATGGTGGGTTTTTGGTCAAGACCTGTCACACTGTAAGCACTACAGAAAGGAAAACATTGCAAAACATGACAAGGAATACACACACCATTTAAGCTGGTGAAATCATGTCCAAGATAGGAATTAACACTGTTTTTTATATAAAATCATCTCATCGGTTAATGTATTTAACTGTTAAGTGTTGTCTTTTGTTTTGTTTTTAGTCTTCCTCGACATTTGCTGCCATTTATTGTCCCCGTCCCAACTCTTTTGAGACGTGTTGGATTTATCAAATTAGAAATTAGTACATATGTCCCCCAAAACAATATTTTTTCTCGGTTTTCACACTTAATATGTTGTCTTTTCACTATTCTCCATCTAATGAATAGATTGAATGTTTTGAAAATGATAGCATTTTGATTTTATTCACTGTTTACCAAACGTCCCAACTTCATCGGAGTTGGGGTTTGTACTAGATTGAATTTCTCAGGAAGCCCTCAAGGTTTGAATCTGCACGCCTCTCTTTGATGAGAACACTCATGTTTAAGGCCATGGCAAGGCCCTCTATCTGTCTAGCACTTTCTCTCTTCTTTATAAAGCTCAGAAAGTTCTTCAGAAATGCTTGCAATGAAAAATAACAGAGAACCCCTTAAAATCACCAATCAATCAATCATCCTCTTTGACACATTGCCCTTCCCGAAGGAACACAGAGGCAGCACAAGTAAGAAAGAAAAATGTTTTTCTGACTAAAGCGCTCAGAGTTAAAATGTCTTTTATTTGTCTGTTTGGACAAGTTCTACATGGCACCAAGCCCATGCTCAAGTCACGGCATAAGGCCTTCTACAGGGCAGTGACAAAGACACGTCACAGACACACACACATACACACACACACACATCAAAGATGAATTAGTCGGTGGCCTTCCTAACAGGCGTCAACCTGGTGGCTGACTCAGCCCGTCACCTCTCCAACCTGCTGCCAGTGAGGAGCCCTCCATTATTAGACAGCCACATGAAACATTAACATGCCGAAGAGCCTGGGGCCCAGACCTGCCTGTCTGCTTGCCTACCTTGCTTGCCTGGTGTTTTCCCATTCAGGGCCAAGTGTGTGTGTGTGTGTGTGTGTGTGTGTGTGTGTGTGTGTGTGTGTGTGTGTGTGTGTGTGTGTGTGTGTGTGTGTGTTTCTGTGCATACCGTAATTTGTGTGTGTGTCAGTGTGTGTGTGTGTGTGTGTGTCGGGGTCGTAATGTCCCGGGTCCACCCGCCTCACCTGCTCCAGCGGCGAGAGAGGTGCAGGAGGGGGTCAGAGAGGCTGGCGTCTACGTGGAGATGAAAGCCCGGTCAGACAGCCCAAGTCAAGGCGAAAAGGGTACGAAGGCGGCCCCCGTGCTTTGATCACAAAAAAAACTTTCCCTGACTTTCCACCTGTCTGCCTGCACCTACGGTACCTGCATTCCAATCACACACCTGCACAAAACACCCCTGACTGACAAACAGCCCACACCTGGCATTGACCATACTGACCAGGGGTCTTCATAAGGGCACATCTGCACCAAGAGTATGGGGGCTCCTGCCTACACCAAACCAAAATTCTCTGTGTTGTGGCCCAGTAAGATAACAAACCCATACCATATACAGTGTATCACAGATGGGAGTATTTCCCTCACATTTATGCAGTTTGTTTTTAGTATATGTTTTGCTAGTATATCTAGTCTATTATTTTTTAGTGTAATCTGTTAGTATATCTTTTCATGGGACAACATCAAAGACATTTCACTTTGACACAATGAAAAGTAGCCTGTGTACAGCTGATATTAGTGTTTCAATGTACGTAGTGTTCACACAACATCATTCAAAATACCTACAGCCATTAATGTGTCAATAAAAGTGAGTACAACCCTGCTAAAATTCAACTGAGAGGATCATGGTCAGTCGCAGTACATGATAACAGGCATGTTTCTGTTGGTGAAATTCAGCTTCCCAATGTTGACAGCATTCATGCAGCCCCAAACCATGTCAGTCCCACCATGCATGACTGTAAGCATAGAACACTTTTCTTTGTACTACTTACAAATTGGCAGAAATGTGAGGAGTGTATTCTGCACTTCTGTGATACACTATATCTCTCCCACTCATTCATCTCCTCTTCTCTTTGTGTTTCTCTGCACTGTCAGCGCTGTCGTTTCACTCAAATGTACATGTGTATGACATAACCTGCCCAAAGGAACCAAAAGCTGCATGCAGTAGCTATGACACGGCTATTAAAAAAACCTATTAAAAGCTAAACAAGTTTCCTTTCAAACTTAAATTCTTTCCTAGTGCCAATGTAACAGTACAAAAAACCTTTTGATTCTACAACTTTAACATGAACGCTGTACAAAGAGGGCTTTGATGTCTTGTTAAAGAATCCTTTTGAAGTTCTCTCCTTTCAATCGCCAATGGCTTAATATTCACCATCTGTGGGGTGCTGCTAGCATTACCTACAAGACTGTTGAATAAGCTCTCGGCTATTGCATGTTTGCACCACAACTTCTGAAAAACATACCCAAATCTTGTTTACTTTGGATATGCTGACAGAAACACAAGTCAGCAAATATTCCACAAAAAGTGTGCCTTTAAAGCACAGACGTCCTTTCTTCCGCCTATAATCTCTCAACAAGTAATTTCACTGCAATCATGGTTTCCCTCTGATACCCAAACAATGCAGAGGGAGGGAGTTAATCAACAGTTTGGCCGTGAGGAATGAGTCGTGTGCCCTTTTTCTTGTTATTATGCTATGTGCTACGCGCACCTAGGAGCTCTAGTTGCTTTGTGGTGCTAGTACTCTGTCGAGATGGGCTTCTTTGTTGAGATCAGCTGCCAATAGCTGACTTATTTTTGTATTTTACTATTATTATTATTATTGTTATTATGTCTTCTATTCTATTTCCCGCTATATATTAAATGGCAAATGTTCGATGTTAAATGTTTAAATTGTTATACTACTTCATCACTTTATTGTTACTGGTTTATCACTGGTCCATTACTGTCACTCACCAATGTTAAATGCTCAGTTATCATTTATTACTTCATCACTTTACGGTTACTTGTCCTGTATTGCACTTTGATGTCAGTCCTCCTGTGTATGTCTATGTCCTTTCATGGTATAGAGAGGGAAACGTAATTTCAATTTCCTTGTATGACCTGTGCATATGAAGAAAGAAACTGACAATAAAAGCTGACTTGACTTGACTTGAATAGGTTGTTAACATGTTAACATGGGCCAAACCCAACCGAAAAAAACCCCAAACCCTAATCCAACCCCGCCAGGAGCACTACAGTAGTGCATAATAAAACAACTTGGTAGCTCAGCTCGACAGGTAGCTCATATTGACCCCAGTTGAGGTTTGCTGAAGCCCTTTTATTTTGGCAACTTCCATGTTATCTCGTCTGTCCAGAAGGAGACTCTGATCATCCCTCCATCCCAAGACAGAGCCATGGCAGGTGTTGTGTCCCCTTATACTACCGCAAGCCTTCATCTACTGGCTCGCCTGTGATATAGGGGATCACAGGGAGGCAGAGGCACAACAAATGCAGACAGACAGAGACTGTCCTCTAACTAGGCATAGCCAAGGTTCAATAAGAACCAGAATTTAGTCGTTGCCAGACCCTAGACAGCCAAACACAGAAACTATTCTTTTCTTGCTCTCCCTCGTATTTTTTAAAGCGAGTGGCTGTCAGTGTGGCAGGTGTTAAGCTGACAAGCTTTGGCAGTACCTGCCGAATTCCTAAACCATAACCGGCGATGTGTTATCTAGCCTACAAGCTGCATATGCCGGCACAGAAGATAGATTCCAGAATGCAGATAACCATAAACACCCCCCCACCTCACCCCCCAACAACGCCGCACGGGAGATTCTAGATAAGCGCAACCCCGGAGCCTAACAACATTGACAAAAAGGTAAAGCACTCCATGACAGATTGCTGATGGAGGAGGAGAAGGCGCCTGTACCCCGTCTGTCTGCTGGTGAAGGGCATCTCTCACAGGCCGCGCGTGCCCCATTGTGTAAGTGTTTAAACAATGGCATCAATCACGGGAGGCAAAATGAACGAGGCGTGCTCATCGGTCTCCCCAGAGGACAACCCTTGTCAGGCTGCTCTCCCTGGCAGCCCGGGCCCTTTTGTTGTTGTTTACGCCATTCCAAGGCTTCATGGAAAAACAAAAAAAATAGAAAGAAAAAGGAAAAGGAGGTGAACGGCGACTTCATGAAAGGCTTGACAACTAGTGGAGAGAAGTAAAGAAAAAAAAATCACACACACATCACACATCCTGCCTCCCAACAAGCTCTCTATTCTCAGGAGGGGAGTTTTGCAAAGCCAGAGGCTGCAGCTTCGGAAATCGGCTGGTTTAAGGGCAAACCCTGCTCATGAAAGCAATTATCCAGTGGAGGGAAGCGGAAAAAGAATACTGATGAAAACAACATTTTTTGAAAAATGAAGCCAGCCAGCCAGTTATCCTCAGGTTACTCCTGCCAGAGTTAGATATTAGAATGGGGCTTCTCCTTTAAATTGATGCTGATTCAAAAACAAAAGCTGCATCGCAGAGTCACCGAGAGTTCAACTTTGATGTTGTGAGGAGATAAAGTCACCCACCCTGAAACAGCATGTCTAAGCCAACAGGGGTTTGGTCCACCTACTGTGAGGGATCTTGGCTTTTTCACGGACATAAATTGAGACTTATGGAAAGCATTAGACTCCTTGTGCCCTGTTGGCATGGCTTTATAGGTAACGATAGGCTTATCTAAACTCTCTATCCTCAAAAATTGAATTCGCTGACATTATGAAAGGACTATTCCTGAGCATTGATTACCAGACCATGACAAATGACTATAGTGACTCAAGGCTGGCTGTCCGGCCTTTGGTTTTTGTCACCATAACTGTGCAAGTGTCCTGAGTTACCCTCTCTATACTGGTCATTGGGTTTCTCAGCCAGCAGATACTCAAGCACAAAGTGAGTGTGGGAGTACTTAGCATCATACTGTATCAGCAATATTATCTACTTAATGCTAATTATGATGAAGTTAAGTGGCTGTAGTTCTCAACATCCAAGTGTTTAATATCAGTGTAAAAAGTGATGTGCTTAGTGCAATGTATGGACTTGATAAACAATACTATTTCACGCTTTAGTTTTTTTAAACTTACCGATTATCTATTCTGCGCTCTTTGAAATTGCTATTAAGAATGTCCTGTTTCAGGTTAGGGTCAGGCATTCGAGAGTAAACAATTAAAAAGACCAGACTTGAACCGATTTGGCATCTATGAATGTACTATACAAATAAGGCCTTAGATAAGTTATTAGTTATTTTTTCACTGTTAACTGATCAAAGAGACAATTTAGCATCTGGTCAAAAAGAGAGTCAATTTAGCATCTCCTAGAGTGAATTTGTTCCCATAGCACTCGAAGTGTTGAATTAATACCGCAAGATTTGCTGTGCACCTGGAATGGCACATACGATGGACTCTTACTGTAGATAAGGTGTTACCTGGAAGGCACTTAAGGCTATGCAGTAGGTCATATGGAAGGCATTTGTGTACTTGTGAGCACAGGGCTGTGAGCCTTGATGGGATTTGTGTGTGTGTGTGTGTGTGTGTGTGTGTGTGTGTGTGTGTGTGTGTGTGTGTGTGTGTGTGTGTGTGTGTGTGTGTGTGTGTGTGTGTGTGTGTGTGTGTGTGTGTGTGTGTGTGTGTGTGTGTGTGTGTGTGTGTGTGTGTGTGTGTGTGCGTGTGTGCGTGTGCGCGCGCGCATGGTCATGTGTAGGTGTGTGTGTGTGTAGGTGTGTGTGTGTGTGTGTGTGTGTGTGTACGCGCATGTATATGTATAGGTGTGTGTGTGTGTGTATAGGTGTGTGTGTGTGTGTGTGTGTGTGAGTGTATGCGTGTATGTGTGTGTGTGCATGTGTGTTGCTGTTCCCCTGTGTATGTGCATCAGGAAGGGAAGGGTCGGCGATGTAAACGAAATGGACAGGAGCAGATGCTGCCGGGGCTCTGTTGTCGAGGGAGATTCCCCTCCAGACACGCTGCATGGGGGGTGAGGAAGAGGCGAGCACAGCGGAAAACATACCAACTGCAGAAGCATTACCCCTCTCAGGACTGGTGGTTAATATAGCTCTTCTGGTATACAACATTCACTCACCTGCCCCACTTAATGGCAAATGCAATAAGCAATTATGAGACTGAATGTGTTTGATATATCGCCCCCCCTCCCTTCTCTAAAAAGATTGTGCCGTACTGCACAGATGCCATATGGTGAAAGAGCTCCATTTTGTTTTGTGGCTGCATTTTTTTGCATACACATTACAAATACAGCTCGCCTCCCTCCGTGGCTCCACACAAACCACAATATCAAGGATGGGAGTCGAGTCAAGTGGGGTCAAGAAAGCTTGCGGAGGAGGCCACAGTGAATGAGTGGCCTCATCGCCATCATGATCCCTGTTGTTCTGATGGAGAATTGAATGGGAGGTGACGAGGATGAGGATGAGGGGAATTCGAGTTATTCTGTGCCTACAGTTTGGATCGTTTTAGAGGGAGATTTGATTATGCACAGTCTGGAATACAAAGAGGCACTTGGGAGAGACACTCTCAGGCAATTTGGCGAACTACCCACTTGTCTAACTTTTCGCTTTTGCTAAGGCCACTTCAAGCTGGCCCAAAATCGCCTTCAGATGAAACACTGTGTTGAGTTAATACTTCTAGATGGAGACATAAAGGCCTGCAAATTAGGAAACGCCAACACGAAGGGGTAACTCAAGTCACTAAACAATTTGTTCATTTTTTTTCACACACTGACTGTAACAGGCAGTTATCTCAGACTCTAGTGTTTCCCACCCACTGTTTCCCGCCCAATTGGGCTGCTTAGGATGAGCGGGTAAAAAGGGCAAAAAATGGCATTTGGGCGGGTTTTTCCTGCAGATTTATAGCCATGGAAATCAGTACAATTTAGTTCAAATTGGGCGCCATTTAGTACCACCAGGTGGGTTTCGAGCATTCTTTGGGCAGGAAATCATCAGACACATCTGGCAACCGTGTAAGAGACTTGTGTTTTGCAGTTGGCTCACCTTGGCTTTGTTGATGGTGCAATGGAGAGCGTTGTTCTCCTGGTCATACAGAAGGCTGAAGTCCAGGGTACCCAAAGTAGCTGAAGAGAAAAGAAAAACAGAATAAA
>NC_085863.1:54406538-54444038 GCF_034702125.1 Engraulis encrasicolus
GAAGAAATACATCAAGATTCCTTCACATCACAGTAGACATGGGATTTCTGGCTCTTTTACGGTTTTGAACAGTTTTTAATGATTTATTCCGTGTTTAGATGAGAAGATAGAATTTTTGAAACATCTAGGTCATTTCATCCAAACAACAACTTTGTCCTCCTTCTAAAGACTGTTTCTACCACTTTCTGAGGCAGACACTTGTGTTTCTTTCCTCCAAATTAAAGTACTCGTGTGAAGGTGACGTGCTTAAAACTAATGAGAAATGAATGGAAAAAAAAACAGTAGAGTTGCTCCCCCAGCTATGATTCAGTTCCCATCGTTCACTTATAGGAGCCGTTCAAAAGAATAAAGTCGTTCACGGATGTTACAACAATACATCACAGCATATTGTAGGCACAGCAAACATTGACAAAGACACTGAGCTCCCCAAGGTTCAGATTGTGACATGTATCACTGCTGTCACTAAGCAAGAGACACACTGCTCCACTAGCACTGACAACCATCACCTCAGTTTGTCCACACATCGGAAACATATGCCCAGAAATACTACATGTACTGTATATGATGATCAGACACATTTTAAATGCATTGGATTGATGTAAATGATATTGGATTGTATATAAATGTATTGGATTGATGATAATGGTACAGAGGGGAAAGTCTATTTGTTGTAAGGTTTTCATCCAGAAATTTCTGATACGTACTGTAACAGCACAGTGCATGTCAACCGCTGACATGCCTCCCGAGTCCACACCTCAGATGATATGGATACTTGGACCGACTTCAGAGCACCACATTAATTAGAGAGCCCTCTGAAGAGACGTGACACATGACCTTAAAGTGTAAGAGTCACTCAAAGGTGAGTGGCCAGTTCACGGCTGTCATTAGTTTAGCTCCTATAGAGCCTGCACTCTAGGGGGCTAGCGAGTTTTTAGTGTGTGTGTGTGTGTGTGTGTGTGTGCGTGTGTGCGCGCGTGCGAGGGTGTGTTCGTGTGTGCGCGTGTGCTCCTCACCTTCACCACACCATACGTCAGTTTTAAGGTTTAAGGTCAGGACAAGGCCAAGGGTATTACTGGACAGCCCGACGGTTCACCAGGGCGAACAGTATTAGGCAATCAAGCAAGCCTGTGGCTTTATAGTACACAGCACCAGCACCTTCATTACGATGTACTGCAGCACAGCCTTGGTGAATCCACCACCTTTGATTACCCTCTGACAACCCACGGCTCAAAAACAATCGTTGACTGGCTAATTGGTCTAGCATATTAAGGTGGTGCAATGTGCAACTGTGCATCAGGCATTCGAGCGTGGTTGTAAGACTCAGTAACAGTGGCTGCTTGGGCTGCTGACAGCTTTGGCTGGGCCTGGGCACAAAATAGTCTAATGCCCCCCCCTTACCCAATACATCCAATGTACTGAGGACCCAAATCTGTCCACCCCCCTCTCCCTAGGCCTGGGACAACTGACTGTTTTGTTGCCCCCCTTTAGACTGCCCTGGTGGCTGACAGAATCAGACGTACAGTGGGCAAACCTTGGCACCGGGACATCAGACCAACATTCAGGAGCTAATTGTTAGTGTACTGTATGTCAATGAAGCGCATTCGACATTGGTGGTGTCTGTCCGTGGGCACAAGAGCAGACAAGGACCCCTCGACACTGCTGACTGGCGTCGTTTACCAGCACAGAGGTACGCAAGTTCCCCTCCGCCCCAATCTTAGCCACGTGGAGGTCAAACCTGACTGATTATCTGTCATGCTATTTACCTGCTTGGAAATAACCGACCGTCACAGGAGGGGAAGGGGTTGACACAAAGACAAAGAGCGCTGTCGAGTCACGTGGCTGCAGCAGTACGTAGTAGTCACTTTTATTGGTACCTGTCTCGGCAGTGGGATCTGATCACTGCCTTGTGTTGTTGAAGTGTGGGTGAAGTGGCATGCCAGAGGCATACATCTAAAAAAAACAACAACCAACCTCTTCAGGCTTTTTTTAAACTGACAGAGAAATGTGCCAGCATCGGTTCTCCGCACTTAATCTCCTACAGTCTAGCATGTTTACACTGAAAACCAAGAGCGTTTGGTAGCTGAATATTTGGCACCGTACAACAGTCCCAGGCACAATGGCATGTCTTGTCATGGTTTCATGTAATGGTGTGAACGCAGCAACTTACGTTGAGCTTAACTGGTGCTGCTGGAACTGGCCCCAACCCCTGGCTGGGATGTCTGAAAAACAGCTTATGTGCTGAAATCTGGCATAAATCGGCAGCTAACAGCAGTCACTCCCCAAGGGCCTTTGCCTAAAAAAACAACCCAAATGCGGATCAACAGGAGGCGTGCTCACATAGCAGGCAGAGGGATAAACCGTAAGCTTTGCTCGGGGGCACACAGCGCCAGGCAGGGCAGGCATTTGCCGGAAAAAGATCCAAAGAAGACAAGTCAGGCAAGTCAGCAGATCGGTTTCCGGTCTTTGTGGAGACACAGACAGACAAACAGATCTGCTGGGAAGATGAGAGCGATTCGCACCGATCACAGAGACAGGGAAGGGAACTCTGAGATCACTTAGAGGCATATAGTGGCTTTCGTGAGGGGTTTTAAAAAAGGGGAATGAGACCTGCCAAAAGGCCAAGGAAATGCTGAGTCGGCCAAAATACATTCATCTGAGTGGTATAGGGGACCACTCTGGCCCAAGTAATCTAAAGTTAATATCGGCAGCATCGTGGTAAGGGCAGAGAGACACAGACGCGCTCTCTATCTCTATCTCTCTCTCTCTCTCTGTCTGTCTCCCTGTCTCTCTGTGTCTCTGTGTGTGTGTGTGTCTCTCTCTCACTCTCACTCTCACTCCCTCTCGCTCTCTCATTCCCTCTCTCTCTCCTCAGAAATAGCACTGTGTGCCCATATGGGTGCAAGGCCGGACCCAGCGATGGGCCATTCAAAATGATTCTGACTCAGTCTCTCTCTCTCTCTCTCTCTCTCTCTCTCTCTCTCTCTCTCTCTCTCTCTCTCTCTCTCTCTCCTCAGAAATAGCACTGTGTGCCCATATGGGTGCAAGGCCGGACCCAGCGATGGGCCATTCAACGTGACTCGGGGCGAAATTAACGCCATTTGTTTTGTCAGCCCGGGAGCATCTGTGGCTCAGCAGGCCTGCCAGCAAGGGCCGGGGGATTAGACCGGGGCCAGGTAAAGCAAAGCCTGGATTTCACAGCGGGATGAGAGACAGGGGAGGCGGACGGGAGGGTTCAGGTACTGCAGGAGGGCCAGTAGCGGAAATGGCTCTGGAAAGTCTGGCAACATGTCAAACGACCTAAAAACGTCAAAAAATAAAGAAAAAATGTATGTCTTAAGCGCTGGACCAAAAAGGCCTGGACAATTTTGTGCCGCCCTCTCCAAATTCTGCCAGTCTTTAAGAAAACACGGAAAAAACCCAACAGTATCGGCCCCTGATGTCTGTGGGCCCACCAGGAAATTCCCTGTATGCCAATTTACCAGCCCAAGACTGTATGTCTCGATCTGGAGGGGAGCGGATAGCCGCAGGCCTTCACCTGTGGTCACGACGCGACGCTGGCAAGCAGGCATGCAGGCGTGGTGCGAGATAAAACTAAATCAGTGTCAGCCCACAGCACGCTGGCTGGATGCCTGCCTCCTCACCCTGATGCCATATAAAGGCCCTACCTAATAAATGGGCCTGGGCATTATAAATGATTCCCTTAATACGTCCATCGTCAACAGCAAAAAACAATATAAAGGATGCACTCCTCCTGCCAGGCCCATAAAAACACTCAAGGCTGGAGAAGCCAAGAGAGAGGAGGCTGGCAAGAATGTGAGATGTGAGGAGTTGCACCCAAGCGTAATTTTATTTCACTTATGAACTCCATTTAACTGGGGAGGTCATTAGCATCTTTCTCTCTCCTTTCAGGGAAAAAACGTCATTTATTTATTTAGTTATATTTTATATTCATTTATGCACTTACACTGTATACAAGGAGGAAAGAGGGAGAAAAGGTCCTTGCAGTGCTTGCAATACTTTCCCTGCAAATGTATTTTTCATGACTCTGACATCAGCCTTAATTTTAGGTTTTGTGAAGTTTTTATCAGCAAAACCAAGCAGCCAGCTGGATTCCCTCTCGATTTCACTTCAAGGTAAAACGCTGCCTCTTCTCAAGCAATTGGGTGCCTGCCATTTTGTCAGCCATTTGGGGGAAGAAGATACTGTACAATTCACCCTTCTTTCAAGTCAAAGAGGATTTTGTGAGAGAGATATCTTCCAAACCGACTGTCTGTCTTTTCCCCACAATTTTCAAAACGGTGAATGTCTAGGGTGCCTGCCTCCTGGAGGGATGGCCAGAAGGCAGATTGCGGAGCAAACAGGGGAGACAGTGTGTGTGTGTGTGTGTGTGTGTGTGTGTGTGTGTGTGTGTGTGTGTGTGTGTGTGTGTGTGTGTGTGTGTGTGTGTGTGTGTGTGTGTGTGTGTGTGTGTGTGTGTGTGTGTGTGTGTGTGAGAGAGAGAGAGTGTGTGTAAGTCAGTGTGTGTGTGTGTGTGTGTGTGTGTGTGTGTGTGTGTGTGTGTGTGTGTGTGTGTGTGTGTGTGTGTGTGTGTGTGTGTGTGTGTGTGTGTGTGTGTGTGTTTCTGTGCATGCTTAGTGTGTGTGTCAGTGTGTGTGTGTGTGTGTCGGGGTCGTAATGTCCCGGGTCCACCCGCCTCTGTGAGTGTGAATGGGAATGTGAATGTGAATGTGAATGAGAGAGAGAGACAGACAGAGGAACAGAGAGAGACATAGAATGAGAAAGTGTGTCTAAGAGTTGGGTTGGCAGGGGTGGTTCAGGGAGCCTTGAGCATAGTAGGTGGGAGGCTCTTCCTTGCTCACCCAACAGTGCTGCTGGCGTTCCTACTGCTGACATTTTTGAGGTAGACATTTCTCACTGAACTAAAAAAAAGTCTCTCTTTCTCACTATATATATAAAAAAACTGCAAAAGTCAAAAAGTCAGACCCAGCTTAGGTTGACTCCCACTGCCAGCGGACAGGATCCAGACAACAAACAGGCAACACGCCTTCATCTGGAACCATCCACACACACACACACGCACACGCACACGCACACGCACACGCACACACACACACACACACACACACACACACACAGTTCAGAGAGAGAGAGAGAGAGAGAGAGAGAGAGAGAGAGAGAGAGAGAGAGAGAGAGAGAGAGAGAGAGGCAGTGAGAGACAGAGACAGACAGAGACACAGAGAGACATAGACAGAGATAGAGAGATTGAGTTTGTGAGTGAGTGAGTGAGTGAGTTTGTGAGTGAGTTTGTGAGTGAGTGAGTGAGTGAGTGAGTGAGTGAGTGAGTGAGTGAGTGAGTGAGTGAGTGAGTGAGTGAGTGACAAGAGACTGTGAGATTACAGACAGACAGACAGAGAAAGAGAGGGATGCACTTCTGTCTGAGTGTGGCAACACACAGCATGAGGGCCATGACCCTCCACTATAACGATGTCATTCTTTCAGTGAGAGGTCGCACACACACACAGACGAGCGCACGCACGCACGCACGCACGCACGCACACAATAACGATGTCATTCTTTTAGTGACGGTGCGCACACACACACGCACACACATACGCACACAATAACAATGTCATTCTTTCAGTGCGAGAAACCTGTTAAAAGAGCCATTATTCTTTTGGCAGAGAGGCAGGGCATTTACTGGCATTTCAAGAATGTTATGTTATTGTTTTCAATTTCATTTCGACACCTATAAAGCATTAAGATGATATACAGCCAATAAAATCAGTATACTGGCATGTCTAAACAATGTGTTTCATTTTAATTAAAAGTCCTCTTTAATTTAAAAAGGTTCTGTTAAACTCTTAAGTGTTAAAACACTTAAAATACTTACAGTACTGTATAGGAAATGATTACTGTATGTACTCGTTGGGAAACAGGTGGGTAAGCTAGTGCATTACTACTTTAAATTAAGCACAAGTTGGAAAGCTCTGCTTATTTGCATCACAGTGGTGATCATGAAAAGAGCAAGTCAACCACGTTTTGTAAGAAGTTCTCCACTTGCCAGGCCGTGCCCACTTTGTATCGGGAAGCAAACAACCAGTAGCAAACCAAGGGAGGGGGATCACCCATGCCGTTTGGGAAATGTTACTTGTTATGCTCTTGGTCAGACCAAGTCTCGAAGAGATTTGAAAGTCGATTATAATCAGGCTAGTTCTCCACTGCATGGGCTGGTTGAACACGTCTTCATACAAGGCTGAGCAAACCTAAGCCAGGAGACAGGAGAGATAGAGTACAGTGCTCTCTCTGCACCAGCGTAGCGGAGGTCGTCCCCCACGGTCACAGTGACTCAGGATTGAGAGATGAATTTCTAGCCAATTAAATGAAAAGCCAAGTCCTCCCATCAACTGGCTAACACGCCTGCTAAGGTGCCCTGAAGGTGGACGAAACATGTTGGCAGTATTTCGAAGTTCAAATATGAGCTAGCATTCATATTCAAGCGATTTTATTGTAGAAGAGCGCCTTGACATCCTGACAGATTTTTGATATCTTCAATGTGTTGGCCAAAGAGCCTCTTCAAACTGCCATCTGTTTACTACTTGAGCACAGCATCCCTCCAGCCCCCTCTCTCTCCCACGTCTGTTATGGTGTGAGGAGGTGGTTTAATGTGTTGTAACATTTTACATGTGAAACAACAAGGGTGTGTGGCATCTGTGTTTCACTTGTACGTATGTAATGTAGAAGGCATCATCAGAGTGGCAAATCTGTAGCATCCTGTAGCACGGCCACTGCTCCCCTTTCCCAGAGATCACAGCACCATTTTAGAGGCATGCCAGTCAATTTTAATGAGCAGTTATCAAAAGCACACAGGTCTTTGATACAAATCAAATGTTTTCCGGGTGTGTTGTGGGTATTCACTGGAGATCCCAAGATTAAAAGCACTTCCATGTTCCAAGTTCTACAAAGAGAATGTTCTGCCATGGCTTGTTCATGGACATCCAACCATTTGATACACAGCTCCTTGGTGTTTGCACTGACCATACAGCCTCACAGATCACAAGCACTTCCTTGTGTGGTTCAGCTATGCACATGTCTATGAACACAAGATCTACAAAAGCCAGACTTGCTACCCATTTTCTCTAACGATACACACACACGCATGCACGCGCACACACACGCACGCACGCACACACACGCGCGCTCCATCCCTGGGCTAAGTGTGTTGCTCTCCAGAGAAAGATGAGTCACCCTCGAGACCGATTATCAGCATCCCTCTGCCCCTCCAGCATCTCTGCCCTCCAGTAGCTATAGCTACACAACACATTTAGGAGGCTAGTGGACAAAAGTATGTAGGGTTACACTTTATTTTACTATGCCTATAAACATTCATTAGGTACTGTGGAACAACATATAACATTATGTACTCGCACTATACCTTAGGGTTAGGTATGCACATGTACCGTGAGTATGCAATAGTAGATGTTCATACATGTGGATGCACTACAAAATAAGAAGTAAACAAATGTAGCCAAATGCATGTAAGCCTGTGTAGTTGGTGTCCCTGAGAATGTGTTTGGCTGGGAGGACAGTAGACGAGGTTGCCAGGGTGGTGGGGGTGTTGGCGGGGCTGGAGGAAACCTCAAGAAGGGGTAGCTATGCAACACATTGGTGGAGAGTTAAGAGAAAAGTGTATCTGTGTGTCCATGAAGGGTGAGTTTGGCATGGGGAGAAGTATGAGATGTGGTGTCTGATGGGTGGAGAGGTGTTGGAGAGAGCAGGGGTTACGGATGAAGCAGAGGAGTCCACAAGGAGAGAAAAAAAAGGATGAGACAGAGAAAGTGTATTTGTGTGTCCATGAAGGGTGAGTTTGGCTGGGGAGTATAAGACCATGCCAGGGGGGTGGGGGATGTTGGAGGGACTAGGGGTTACGGATGAAGCAGAGTAGTCCCCTAGAGGAGAAAAAAGTGTATTCTCTGTGTCCAATAAAGGCGTGTTTGACAGGAGGAAACGTAGGAGAAATACCCAGGGGTGAGGATGTGGGGGAGCCGGGTTACGGATGAGACGGAGGGGTCCCTTTGCTCTGGTATTTGTGGGTCCATGACGGAAGGTTTGGCAGGGAAAAAAATAGAGGAAGGTGGCAGAGGGTGAGGGTGTTGGTAGGGGTGGGCGGAGTAGGGGGTCATGGGTGGCCACAAAAGCATCTCCTTGCTCAGGTATTTGTGTGTCCATAAGGGTGGAATTGGCAAGGGGGAAGTGCTGTATGACAAAGTGTGAGGTGTGAGAAAAGTGTGTATTTGTGTGTCAGTAGGGGGTGGGTCTGGCAGGGAGAAAAATAGCAGAGGGTTGCAAAGGGTGGAGGTGTTGGGGATAGGGGAGTAGGGGGTTATGAATTAGACAGAGGGGTCTCATTGCTTTGGTCCAGGCAGTCTCCCACTGCTATACTGATTTGGGGTGAGTTGAGAGAAAAGTGTGTATTTGGATGTCCATTTGTTGAGAGAAAAGTGTGTATTTGTATGTCCACTTGTTGTGTGTCAGTAGGGGTGGGTCTGGCAGCAAGAGAAATAGCAGAGAGTGGCAAAGGGGTGGAGGTGTTGGGGATAGGGGAGTAGTCGTCTCCCAATGCTATGCTGATTGGTGGTGAGTTGAGAGAAAAGTGTGTATTTGTATGTCCATTTGGGAATGACTTGATAGAGGGAGGAGGGTCTGGGTTAGGGGGGTTGTGGGAATGGGGAGCCACGGATGAGAGTCACAGAGGGGTCCCTTTGCTCTGATCCCATCAGCCCCTGCCCACCCCCCCAGCCCCACTGTTGCTGACTGGTGGCGAGTTGAGAGAAAAGTGTGTATTTGTGTGTCCATTAGGGAAGGTTTTGGCAGGGCTGGGTGAGTGGGAATAGGGGGTTACGAATGAGAGGGAAAAGGGTCCCCTTGCTCTGGTCCAGCCAGCCAGTCTCCCGCTGCTACAGCTGCAGTTGGCAGCCTCCTTTTTATCTCTGCCCTGCAGGAGGGATGCGGTGGCACACGCCGTCAAACACACTGATCAGCCTGACAGCACCGGCGAGACCCGGGCACAGCCTGGCAGACGGCTGCTGGGCACAGGTATGAAGGAGAGTGCTAGGATTTCTCATGTGGGGCTGAGGGAGTGTGTGTGTTTGTGGCTGTAGAGGTGTGTGTGTGTGTGTGTGTGTGTGTGTGTGTGTGTGTGTGTGTGTGTGTGTGTGTGTGTGTGTGGCAGTGTGTGTGTGTGTGCGTGTCTGGATAAGTGGTGGTGTGTGTCTGTGTGTGTGTGTGTGTGTGTGTGTTGGGGGGGGGTGTTGTAAGAGTACAGTACTGGGGGAGTGTTTCATTACGATTAATTAGACACCGTCACACCGACACACATACACACCGACACACTGACGCACTCAGACACACACACACACAAACACACACAAACACACACACACTCTATGGGCTTGGTTGGGAGACCCTTTTGACTTTGCCGCTGCTATTATCTTTTCATCAGGGAGAGCCTGTCCATATTAGTGGGATTAAATACTGTTGGTCCTGTGTGTGCGTGTAGGATTAATGCAGATAGGACCGCAGTGATTTCATTTACAATAGCTTTGTGTGCGCCTCTGTGCTTTGGTTTCAATTCCCATCTCTTAAGCGGCTTTTAGACAGGCCATGAACAATGGGCATTTAATGAATAGGCTGTATGTCTGTGTAAAAAAAAGAAAAAGTTGTTTTCAACAGTGTTGTTGCTTTGAAAGCCATTAACACATTCAGCAAGAGACATTTCACAATTGCAATTGACATACTTTGAAACAAACTGCCTAAGAAAGTTACTGTCGCCTAACAAGTCCACAGCACTGCACAAAACTATTACCCGCACTGCCAATAAAATTAAGCTTTAAATTTCAGGCTGAGTGATGGACGGTAATGATGTTGGGGGGTGGGGAGGTGGGGCTCGGAGTTTTGTAATGTCCGCTTCCTCCCACCTGACCCCACACGACAACTAAGGCTATTAGAAAAGTCAGTCAGCAGTGCAGTCAAGTATGAGATTTCCGAATAAGGGGTTTCCACAAAAAAAAAAAACACCCTCTGACTCTCGCATTACACATAGCTCCTGAAGCAATGTACATTAAGGTGTAATGCGTTCAGTCATTATGCATTATATATTACACCGGTTACCTCGCTAATGGTCTCATTCATTATCCACGGTGGCTTGAGAGTAAGAAGAGGAGGGATGTTTCTGGCCTCTAGTGGTAGTTTTGGCTCTGTCTCAGGTCCGCCATTAGGAGCACCATTCGTTTTTTAATTCTTATTTTTGTGACAGGACAGTGAGAGACACAGACAGGAGGCGAATGGGGAGAGACATAGGGAAGGATGGGCAAAGGACCCGGGGAGGAATCGAACCCGGGTCACTAGTGCAACAGGCGAGTGCCCTGGCGCTACAGCCATGGTAGGGCCAGGATCACAGACATTTCTTAGCACACAGTGGGAGGTGATACTGGCCAGAGGTGTTTCTTAGCACACAGTGGGAGGTGATGCTGCCCAAATGTGTCAAAAGTAAAAGTGCTACTGTTTCCTTCCAACGCAGGTGACTTCACCAAATAACTGGTCAACAGATACTGCAGACCGTGATTTCCCCCCGGGGAGCAATAAAGTTATTCTTCTCGGCTCTACTACTCTAGACTGCAGTACCTGTCTTACAATCAGCTGATTCTAAACTGTTGGATCTGTAAATTCTGTAACAATACAGTCTTCCTCAGCAGGTAGGTACAGTGGAATAACTGGTGTTAGTAGAACCATGTAATATCATGTACTGCTGTTGTACTTAAAGGGACACTGTGTGAGATTTTTAGTTGTTTATTTCCAGAACTCATGCTGCCCATTCACTAATGTTACCTTTTTCATGAATACTTAACACCACCATCAAATTCAAAGTATTCATTATGACTGTTTTTTTTTTTAACTTTTCATACATGAAAAGGGGGATCTTCTCCGTGGTCCGCCATTTTGAATTTCCAAAAATAGCCATTTTTAGCTGCAAAAATGACTGTACTTGGACCATAGTAGAAAATATTTGTTTATTACTTAGTAAACTTTCATGTAAAGATCAAATTTGGCAATAGGCAGCCCAGTTTCAAGGAGCAGCATAGTTGCAGTACCTTTTTTGACCATTTCCTGCACAGTGTCCCTTTAAACCATGAATTTACATCTACTTTTACTTTTGACACCTCTGATTCTGCCATAGCCATTACATAGCCCTGTGCTAGGCTACAGGCATACTGTACAACACACCACTGATCAAATAGAGAGGCTTACACAACATCTGCTACGCAGTCTGTATCACAACATGTTTAACATGAATTATCGACTTCATGTTCTCTGTTTACACTACTGCTTGCTCAAGGGTTTGATTGTTAACTGCATGAATTCATACATCAATTGATCTTCACATTAATTATGCCATTTGGGGTGAAATACAGATTCTTCCCGAGGCTGGCTGCTACACCAACACAACAATGTTGTAATGAAGCTGAGGCGTTCATTATAGTTTTTAATGCAAGTGGAACATAAATAAAAAAAGAATTGTTTATTGTGTATCTTACGTCCATTTGAGTGAGACAAACAGACTGAGAGAGAAATGGGAAAGAAAATATACACGTAGAATCGTTAAAAGATGAACAGAGAAAAGTTTTGGAGGAATTTATTGGTGGCAAGGATGGACAAGTGGTAGATAAAGCCATGCCTTCTGAAAATGAAGTCAGCATGCAGCTCTCCCAGACCTTGAGAGAGTGGAGCTTGTGGAACTACACAGGTCTGGCCAAGGTCATCTGTCATGGCCCCTACAAATTTTGGCTCAACCCATCACCACTCGGTCAGCTCGGAACAAAATCTCTCCACCTCCCCTCTAGCTACAGGTGATATCAGTGTTGGGTAGTCACTCAGTAACAGATGTTAGGCCGACTGACTACTGGTATTTCAATTCCCCGGCGGCGGCGGCACAGCGAAACGTGGCAATGGGCCGCATGCCGATGCCAAAGACGAGGTTTTTCTTTGAAGCTCAGCACTTAATTAAGTTCCCACCTGGGCTTCTACGCCTTGTTTGGGAGAATTCACTGGGAAGGTTGGCAACAAAGAAACCCAGGAGACAAGAAGTGTTCATTCAGATTAGGGGGCTGCTGTGTTTTTTTCTCCTTTTTCTTCTTCTTCTTTTCTTCTGAAGAAGTTTTTTTTTTTCTTTTACTCTCCCACCACCAATTCTATCTCTGTGACTTCCCCAGGCAGCTAAGAGTTAGTGAACTCTTAGATGATGTGTAATTAGACCGATACTTTGTTGTAGTTATCTTCAGGGAGCAAATCAATTGACACTAATTAAACATAGATCGGCAAGGACAGGAAATGTCACTGGCGGCGGTAGCTAAATGGGCGGCCTGGATTTCCGCTCTCACACCGCGATCGTGATTGGCAGCAGGACGAGGTCAGTAAGGCACGCTGCACGCGCACCACCTCAATACAACACCAAATTAAATACCACATGACAAAAGTTGAGAAGGCAGTTTAGTTTTTTTAGTGAGAAGATCCCTGATTTGATAGTGACAATGACGAGATCAGGGTCGGATTAACACACAGGCTAGATATGGCTGCAGCCTAGGGTCCACACCTGCTAGGAGGCCCCCGATTGGCCAAAAGTGAAAAATTGTAGGATTGTGGCAGGATGTGATATTGAAAAAAAACATGTGTCTTGTTGAGTGCAGTTGGTTGACATGTTATCCTGAATTCCTAGCTTAGAATTATGACACTGTGTATGTAAACATAAATTTGACACGAAATTTGCCTTACAGGGGGCCCAAGGCAACCTGTAGCCTAGGGGCCCCAGACTATCTTACTGCGGCCCTGGATGAGATGACAGAAAAAGAGTGGGAGAGGGAGAGGGAGATGGGGTAGGGCTGAGAAACGAGTAAGTAACTTAGTGTTGCCAATTCAATTAGACATTTAGAACTTACTCTGAGTAGAATTTTGTCTTGGTTTATGTTTGTCTCCAGGCCCCATGCTCACAGTACCCCAGAGTATGTACTGTAAGTGTAGTTACATCCTGCGTTGGTGCTTCTGAGCTCCTAAGACAGCTGTCCAGTATCACTTGAATGTACTGATTTTGAGTTATATAAGAAGTTCTTCAGAACAGAAGAGCACCACCAAGGGACAGAGGTAAAGAACAGCAAGTAGGCCCTAGCACCATATTAGCTCAGCGATATTGAAGCCAAATTCAGTATGAAATCCTTCATTAGATTGGACAGGTGTTGGTTAATTAGGCCTATGGGGATAACAACATGTTTCTCCTGGGTAGAAGCGCCAAACACAACCACTTAGCTCCACCATCCAATGGGAATACAGTACACTAAAATATAAAATGCTTCCTGCAGACTGTTTTAACCTACAAATGTATTTCCAGGACCCAGTCTTTCACACCAAAGTGTTGTCCAATCAATAATTGTAAACACAGAGCATAATATCCACGATTTCCTTGGATGAAACAAAGACTCTTTACTCTTCTTTCATGGTAAAACCAAAGTGTGTAGTTACAGTAAGTAACAGTGGTTCTGCTTTGGACCAACAGCAAGAGCAGAAATACAGCACCAATGTTGCTTCAGAAGAAACTCAAAATTTAATTTTCACAATTCAACTCAACTTGACCCATTCCTTTCTAAACATAGAAACTTTCGTCACTAAAATCCATCAGGCGCAATTGGAAAAAAAACCCTCTGAAAAAGGTCGAGTCATCTCTCTCTTTACTACTTTCTGTGGAGATCAGATCTGGTGCTGCACACCACTATCCTCTCCTCTGTGTGTGAGTCATCGCTTGGTGTGTGGGACTGCGGGTCTCTACCTCATAAAAAGGCATAGCTAGTGGCCTGAACAACATGCACACACACACATATGCTCATACACACACACACACACACACACACACACACACACACACACACACACACACACACACACACACACACACACACACACACACACACACACACACACACACACACACACACACACACACACACACACACACACACGAAATCAGAATCACTGTGTGTGTGTGTGTGTGTGTGTGTGTGTGTGTGTGTGTGTGTGTGTGTGTGTGTGTGTGTGTGTGTGTGTGTGTGTGTGTGTGCGTGTGTGCGTGCATGCGTGCGTGCGTGCGTGCGTGCGTGCGTGCGTGTGTGTGTGTGTGTGTGTGTGTGTGTGTGTGAGTAAGAGATAACATTTTCACAGTGTCAGAATATTTGGGCCTTTGGTGTAAGATTCTGTGTGTTTGTATGTGAGTGAATGAGCAAACAATGAGTGTGCAAAGAGAGAGAGAAAGTGAGAGAGAAAGAGAGGGGGGGGGCAGGAAGAAAGACAGACAGACAGAATACTATACATAGATTATGTACCAACACCATTAAAAGCATGCAGGTGAGATGTAAAAACTGCTGCAGGCATGTTGTGAAACCACTCCGGAATCAAACAAATCGAATTTACTCAAAAATGCCATGAGAATTTAATGCTGTTTTGGTTGATATCAGGCAAGGGTGGTGGGATGGGAAGTCTACATTTCCAGCTAGAGCCAAATCGTGAGCATCAGCTCCAAAGCTGCTCATTTCTCTCTTTTGATGGGCTAAAACCGTGTAGTCTGGGGGAAAAGCTTATTTTAGCAACACCATCACTGTGACCAAACCAAGGCTGTGGTCTGATAAGGCCCAATCAGGGCAAAGGTAGGGTCTTTGTTGATGGATTACTGCCCCCGAACAGCACCAACAGGCAATATTTACGATTTAATGCCCGTAGCGTGTAGGGCTATCTGCAGAAATCAATAAACAATACTCGATGAAACCATGTTTACTAATACAAAAGCACACACACCCTCCCCCCCTTCATAAAATAAAAATAGCTTCCAAGAATTCAACACAGACAACGTTTGTCAGTGTTATGTTTTCATTTTAGGGGTGACCGACTCCCATATTAACCCTCAACTGTTGCTAGGTGATGATTAGGCGCTAGGCTAATGGCCACTGGCAGATCCTCTCCCGTGGCGAGGCGCCTACTCTCGACGTTAGAACTCTTTAATAGAGACGGAGAGCCGAGGTGTTCCGCTGGTGCTTAAAGCTCCAGGAAGAGCCTTGGGCTAACCTCGCTCTTAAGTGGGAGGAGGGCCAAAACAGATGGCCAAGGCAAGGAGGACTCATGAATGATAAAGTGGCTGAAAATTTAAAATTATGTTTCACGTTGCCGCCTGTCCAACTCCATCACTGCTTCTAAGAAGTGTCTGAAGAGTCTGAAACCTTGAGGGGAAGGGTAGTGGATTATAGCCATCCACTCTTTCTTTTAAAAATATACTGTATTTTTGGGGCTTCTCTTACCCATATTTAATAGTGACAGCAAAGCCAGTGATGATAGGAAACGAGAAGGAGAGAGAGGTGGGGCAGGGCTGGGAAAAAGTCAGACTTGAACCCGGGTTCCTATGGGTATGCAAGCCCGAATGTGGGGGGCTTAGTGCACTGCACCACAGAGCCACCTAGCCTTCCACTGTTGTTATGATTTTTTACCAAACATTACATGTACATTATGTTACACTTAACTGATGCTTTTATCCAAAGCGACTTACAGTTATTCAGGTATAGCACAGGTTATCGCTCAAGGTTCTGGGAGCAACATGGGGTTAGCTACCTTGCTTAAAGGGTACTTCAGCCATGGATGCAGACGTAGGAAGGGCTAAAACCCAATTTAATGTCAGAAGCCAAATTGTCTGTGAAGTGTCGCAGATACTTTCCACCTGTTGCAGAGACTACTGCGGAGCTTCACAGATGACCACAGACAGCGGCCGCTGTGATTGGTCCTTTTGATGACAGTGAACTACTTCCTTGTTCTGAAGGAGGTAGTTCACCTCACTGGCAGTGAGGGGAAAATGCAGGTCAATATTCTTCAAATATGTTATTGTTATGTGTTTGTCTTAAAGTTTGTGTAAATAAATGAAAATGCAATGAATGAACTTGGCAGCTGCGCTGAAGTTGTATACTCTTGACAGTTTGAACTTCCTTGTTCTAAAACCACAGTGGTGGCTGCTTGTGAGAGCAAAAATGCAGGTAATTATTTGTAAAATATTTAATCTTGTGTTGTCTCCCAGTGTGTGGAAATAAATCAAGTTACTGACTTCATCTACAAGCTACCGTACAATGCTGTACCTCTACAGTGCCAGCAGTTCAAACAGTCCTCACTGATAAAACTCGTGGGTCCATGTCTGCATTAAGAGGACGAAAAATGAATTGGTATTTGTAAATGCGATGCTAATGCCTTGCCGTTTGTGTTTAAAATAATAAGATAATTGAGCCGCAAAGCAACAAATGCCTTACTACAGCTAAATTGCAGCTTTGGTGAACTGTCAGCAAAGAAATATCGGTGAGCATCTGTCGCAAGAGCATGCAGAGTCCTTAAGGGTGGGGTTTGAACCTGCAACCCTCTGATCCAAAGACCAGCTCCCTAATCATTAGGCCACAGCCGTCCTCAGACCTGAATACATTTATTTGCACACAAACTACCGATGCTGAAGAAGGAGAGCATGATTGCCCAACATCCCCCTGCAACATCTTGCAGTCCAGAGGTTTCGTCATTATTCCTCTACATGGTCCAATTTAGCAAAACCAATGGGCTCCCTAAATTCTGGTTTCTGGCCCAGCATTTGATATTAAGTTGCAACTGAGGGGATTAAACAGCTTAGGGATTGTGTATCGACTCGCTGAGAGAAAAATGACCCTTGCAGAGGCACTGAACATTCAATGGAGTTCCTCTTTCTCAGAAACTCCTCTTTTTAGCATTGGCAGAATCTGCTTTGGTCATGAAAGACTTGGACTGTTAAGTACTGGGCTGCTAAGTAATTTACAAGATGTTTGTGAGGGCAATGGAGGGCTTTTCTATGAGAAGTGAAGTCTTTGTTATTCACCACACCGCACAGCTTTGCAATTACTGCACACTGTCAGTCGAAACAAAAAAACAGCAACGAGTCCAAAAATCCAAAGACTGCCCGTTTTGTCTCTTTCTCTCTCATTGGCTTACAAAGACTTACACAGGGACAGAACACAGACACAAAACAAAAGCATAGCAGAGACCAGAAAAAAAAAACATACTGCACAAGCCCATGCATCTGGCACCGCAAGTCTACCGTTGAGCGAAAAAAGAAAAACAATGCTTACCTCTATGATAGATTAGTGAGTAATGCAGAGAAGACAAAGGCATATTCAATTACACTACTCTGCACAATCATAACTACTGATTACACTCACATATAAAAAAGCCTCTCTCATGATGACCATGACCTCTCTTCAAAAACCATTAATATCATCATTGTTCTAACAAAGCATCGCCAGGCCGCTTTCAAATAAAAACACAAAGCACTCAAATCTCATGAGATAAAGCTCTGTGAATGTATAAGCACCCCAACAATGACCAGCTACAGTACACAGTAAAAAAAGAACAGTGTTGAGTCGAGTCTAGATTGTGTACTTAGAGTACTCTCTAAAAGAGACGGGACTTTTTATTTTATGCAGATACACTATTCTAAAATCAATGACGACTATTCGAATATCCGAAAATCGTAGTCAACTAAACAAGCCAGTATGACATTGGAAGGTAGCTGGAAAATTCGACTATTCAAAAATCATGTCCCATTCCTTCCTTCTAAGAGCAGAATTAGCACTGCATTCCTGGGTTTCAGATACGTCATCACGGGAGGGCGCAAACTTGAAATGGTGGGCTATTGCGCTTCACAACAGCATAACAACAGCAGGGAGAACATGGAAATAAGTGCATATTTCAGTGATTTGGATCCGGTATATAATGAAACATACAAGGAGAAACATACAAGTAGGGAAATACATCGGACGTGACCCATTACTGTGTATTTGCATCAACAAAAGGGACTCCTAATGTCCCCAGCAGCAGACACGCCACTGTGGACTGGAGGGACAGGCCTTCTTTGTATGAGGGGCACGAACAACATGGTATGGGGTGGGGTTAACGCCTCTCCTCTCTTCTCTTCTCTCTCTTCTGCGCTCAGTCTTTCCCCTGTTCCGGATGTCCTTTACGCACAGGGGGGTGCGGACGGGGAAGGGATGCGGGCTGTCACAAGAAATATATACTGAGATGAATTACGACGACGACGAGGGGGCCATGTCACGGCAAGGGTGTTGCATTAGGAAATGAAAGATGAGAAACTCCTTCCCTTGCATCCCTAATCATGGAACTAAGCGCCCCACAAAACTTGATATGTGCTGCCTATACCAGACCTCCCATACGATGAAAGCAGGTAGAGGTGTGTGCGTGTGTGTGTACCTACGTGCATGCAAACCTGTCTGTGTCTGTGTCTGTGTCTGTGTCTGTGTGTGTGTGTGTGTGTGTGTGTGTGTGTGTGTGTGTGTGTGTGTGTGTGTGTGTGTGTGTCTGTGTGTGTGTGTGTGTGTGTGTCTGTGTGTCTGTGTGCACGTGAGTGTGTGTAAAGTATGTGTGTGCGCGACTGGGTCTTTTATTATAAGATTTATGATGACAGACCTTTATAGGCTGACGTGTGTGATTTTCAATGCATGTACCTTTCTATATAGTGTGACTTGACATATGGCGCCCTCAATTAACAAGCACCACCTTATAATAACGCAGCATAATGACAGCTTACCAAGTAAGAAAAAAAAGTCCAGTCACTGCATAAAAAAAGTCCTGCATAAGAGAGGAGGACTAAAAATTCAGTCCCTGTATGAGGACCCAACATATGGCCTGTTACACAATATTACTAATCCTACGCTCTCTGGATAAGAGAGTTGCGTAAGATGCCGGGTGAGAATCTGATGCCCGCTTTCGAAACAGAAGCGATGAGGCAGGACACTTATCTGTGTGTGCGAGTGTATACTCTGTATGTGTGTATAGATATACTATGGTATGTAGTATAGGTGTGTGTGTGTGTGTGTGTGTGTGTGTGTGTGTGTGTGTGTGTGTGTGTGTGTGTGTGTGTGTGTGTGTGTGTGTGTGTGTGTGTGTGTGTGTGTGTGTGTGAGTGAGTGAGTGAATGAGTGAGTGAGTGAGTGAGTGAGTGAGTGAGTGAGTGAGTGTGTGTGCATGCGTGTGTGCATGTGTGTGTGCATGCGTGTGTGCATGCGTGTACACGTGCGTCCATGCAGTCGCCGGATTTTCTCCCAGTGTTGTGGGCCGTGTGCCTTCACTTTCGCCACTGCCTCTTTGTTCTCAGTGGCGGCCCAACATCTCTGGGGCTGCTGGTTAAAGAGTTCAATGCAGAGCGAGGCGACATCAGGCCATATCCTGTCTGCCATTTCAACTCATGACAACCCCTGCTGGAGCAGCTGGTGTACAGAGAGAGAGAGAGAGAGAGAGAGAGAGAGAGAGAGAGAGAGAGAGAGAGAGAGAGAGAGAGAGAGAGAGGGAGGGAGTGTGAGGGAGAGGGAGAGGGTGAGAGGCACAGAGAGACAGGGAGAAAGAGAGAAAGAGAGGAGAAAGAGAGATGACGAGAGAGCGAGAGAATAGCAGAGAGGGAGAAAGTGAACATATGAGTAAAGAGAGTGAGGAAGAAAGCCAGAGATGAGAAAAGACAGATTGATTAGAGAGAAATAGAGGGAGAGAGCACGAGAGCGCACACGCGCGCGCGAGCGAGAGCGAGCGAGAGAGCGAGAGAGCGAGAGAGAGAGCGAGAGAGAGACTGCAGCCACAACCAGATTACTGCAGCGTGAGTTTGTCCTCGAGTCCCCTGTAGCACCAGTAAGTGCCCCCGTACACTAGAGCTCATTTGATTCTGGAAACCGAATCAAAAGAAAAACACGACAAAGCTTTAAAACCCAGTGAACATATTAGTATCATTTTTGCACCGGCAATAATAGTGTAAGTCAATTTCAAACAACAAGAATTGCACCCATGCGTGGAAGAAAAAAGACAAGAAAAACAAGATTCAATTTCCTCAACATTCAAGCAATTCTTCAAAATCTGTAATAATAATGAAAACATCCCATCTGCCGTGCTTCACTGTACTGTAGTACAATATTCTATTAGGACAAGCTTTCTATCCGGGTGAAGATATTGAAAGATTCACTTTACTGCAGGGCAAGTTTTGCTTGTACAGTACTTCAAAACATTACTGGAAGTTTCCTTTTATAAGTCAGTGTATCGTGCAGGCCTAGAGGGTGGACAGCGGAGAGTGCGGAGGCAGATGGGGAGGAGGAAGATAAGGAACGCAGGAGGATCGATATTGGGATGGATGGACTCTTCTGACAAAACAAAGATGAAACTGCAAGACTTGCAACTCCGCGCTCTCAAACAGGCATGTTTATTTACCCCTCCCATCACAACGTGAGTTAAATCATTGCAGAGATCCATAAGTTGCTGTAAAAGTAAATGGGGCTTTCAAGAATCCGCAAGGTGCTTCCTGAAGTGTACAGTAAGTGCCACTAGGAAAGTCCCGTTGTCATTGTGACACAACAGGCCCTAGCATACAGTACAATGCAATTTGCATTTATACCTTACCCAAGCAAGCGGACAGCCCAACAAGCACGCCAAGGGTGCAGGGTGGGGAAAACGCTTGCTCATGGTGCCTGAGTTATGGAGGATGGGGGGGGCACTGGTTATTAATTCCCCCATCCACCTGGTGGTGTCAGGAATCTATATCACAACCCCCGGGCTAGATGCCTGACTCCTTAACCGCTTGCCCATGAGTGCTCTGTAACTCCCTGTGACAGCCCTTATTTCTCCCTTCAATACTGAAACAGGAAGCAAGTGTCAGAGGGAAGTCCTTTCAACCCAAACCACCCTGCCCAACCCTCCAACAAGCAAGCGCACATGGCTGTCACACTGATAACAGTAATCAGATGTCAGGGGAGTGGTGATTCAGCGGGCTAAGGTGCCATACCACAGCACATTGAATTGCATTTATGTACGAAATGCCCTATACAAATAAAATTGCCTTGCCTTTTCTTGCCTTGCCATTCCATTAACTCGGGGACCCGGGTTTGATTCCGAAATGCGGTCATTTTCCGACCCTTCCCCGTCTCTCTCCCAAATTTTTTTCCTGTCATTCTCTCATACTGTCCTATCTGATTTAAAAATATTTTGAAAAAACGTAATCAGAAGTTACACAGACACAGGTGTGTAGTGATCCACTTCTGCCCCATTCCCCAAAAAGGTGGCAAATCAGGTTCAGAGGGAAAACCCTGCCACAGTTTCCTTCCAAAACAGTCACCTGTCTGAATTACTCACTATGATCAGCTGAGTCATGCAGCAGTTGGATCAACGGCTTGCGGCAGGGTTTTTAACTTTCTGAACATGGGATTGTGATACCCCTGTCGTCACGCAATTGCCATGCGTGTCACCCACCAAACCAAAACCTCCCCCATCCCTCTCTACCGTCCCATCAGCACTACAGTACACGGAGGGGATTACGAGATACCGGGCCACTGAGCCGTGCGATCAGAGTTAGGGTCTGGCAGATGGGCTTCCAGGGCCCTTGCGAGGACCACTGGGAATACCCCCTCTAGCGCTCCGCTGGGATTGGCTGGCTGGATAAGGGGCTTAGCAACGGCTCGCCATGCTACGCTACTCCCCGGATCAATCTAACAGCAGCTCCATAACATTCCCAGCACAGTAGTGGTTGGAGGGAGGGAGACAGGGCTGGAGAAAGTGCACAGAGGGTCACATGATCAAAAACCAACCCGGTCTTACGTCATAATGGTCTTACATCAAAGCAGGAAAGAGAGGAGCTTGAACACCAATAGTCAAAGCAATACATTGTTTATTGCATTACAATGATAAGCTATAAAATGATAGTTATAAAAGTGATATCCATACGTGCAGAATATGTTCGGTCATGTGTCTCACATCAGATAGACAGTGTGTGGTAGACTTCACTCCTCAGTCTTCAACACTAAAACCAGACGCTTGAATGCCTGTGCACCATGTTTGTTTGACAGTCCATCAATGGTCAGTTTTTCTGAGTTGTTCTTCCCACAACTCATATACTACAGTAATGGTGAGTGCAAAGCTGAGACAAAAAGCTGCCTTCACTCCACAAGCACTTTAAAATAATACACACAACCCAAGCCTTACAGCTATCTTTAGAACAAGACAACAACAAGGAGAGCTGGAAAGAAAAAACTAACTGAAAGGCCAGGGGGCTACTGTAATTCTCCACCTACACTACTATTCACATTCAAAATGATAAATAAAGGGACAGAGAGGATATTTTTAATTACCTTTCAAACATAATGCAGAGTTGGAGGCGTTATCTGCATTTTCACAAGAAGTCGACTTCTGCCCCTTTTTAGAGAAAAGAAACTACATGCTACAGGTCATAGGATAGGCTACCTTGCCGACAATTCATACAATTACGGTAAGAATGTGAGCTAATTAATCCTTGGCACTTAATAAATTCATTCTTTTCATGTGAGTGCACGCACACATACACACAGTGGTAGTGGAAAGCCAAACACAACTTAGCGGCTGAGGAGTTTATTTATTCAAGACAAAACAGAAAGCCAGTTAAAAATTTTAAGTACTACTTTTGGCCTTTTTATGCCTTACTTGATGGTGACTGTGGCGAGGGGACAGTAAATGGTTGGAGGAGAGATAGATTAGAATCAAATCTAGGCCTCTGGTGTAACAGTACAGTGGCTTTAACTGTGACAGCCATACCAAGACGGCAAAACTACACAAAATAACGAAATCCAGACTATACAAAGACAGTCAGAACAAACAACATATGGTCAGACAAGCCACTCGTGACAAGTCATGACATTGCCATGCCAACCCACAAGTGGAACTGTGGCCACTACGCCACCTGCTTGGTCAAAAAGTTGCCAAGAACAACAACAACAGAGAGAAAGAGAGCGGGCAAGAAAGAGGTGGCATGAGGCCGAAACAAAAGGCTGTGAGTGATCAAACAAGACCAATTTGCCAAGAAAAACATGGCAGTGGAACAGCGGGAGCGATGAGGTGATGGAAGCATCGAAAAGCTCCATCCAACTACAGTTCGTACAAAGTAAATTAGCCAAAATGGCTAATAGATGTTAGTCTTACTAGCCAAACTCTCACTCACTAATGGATCAAAGCGGCTAGTAAGTTGTTAAAGTGAAAGTGAAAGCCCATTGGGAAACTCCAACTCCCATTGTCATTGTGACACAGCACTCCACAGCACACAAATGAACACTGCACACAATGAAATTGTATTTATGCCTCACCCGTGCAAGGGGGCAGCCCTCAGTGGCGCCCCATGGGGAGCAGTGCGGTGGGACGGTACCATGCTCAGGGTACCTCAGTCATGGAGGAGGATGGGGGAGAGCACTGGTTGATTACTCCCCCCACCAACCTGGCGGGTCGGGAGTCGAACCGGCAACCTCTGGGATGCAAGTCTGACGCCCTAACCGCTCACCCATGACCCATGACCCATGGTCTTTTCTACCAGCCAAACTGATATTTCACCATGACCCATGACCCATGGTCTTTTCTACCAGCCAAACTGATATTTCACCAGCATTTGGCCGGTTGGCTGGTGTTAATTCACAGTAGAGCCCTGGTTATATTCAGCTATGTGTTGAATTAACACGGCAAGACAGTAAGTTCAGACATATAGCTATATAGCTATAGCTACCAATCCCTGATGGCTGTTTTCTCCATGCAGCGCCTGGGATTGGGGGCGTTAATGCTGGGGTGCTGGGCTGGCCTGCAGGGGCCACTGCGCCATGACAGCCAGTGTTGGTGTATACAAGTACCGGTAGTATATGGAAATATGGCAGTGTGGGCTGTGTCCGATTTCTACCACAGCCCCTGGGGGCCCTTGGGGCAGAGAGCGCGCACATACACACAAAGGACCACAGCCATATAAAGTAACCACAGCAGCACAGAGGCTGCTCAGGTCTGCTCAGCTATCAACATGTATTGGGGTTGTGCAGGGCCAGGTGAGTCACCCTCACAATCAGTGTGTTCCGAGCCTCGGTTAACGCCCCCCGGGAGAATATCAGCGTGCGGGTCTGGGTTTGCAACCTTCACAATCAACATGTATGCCTACTCTGGCTGTGGGGTTAGGCTAGAGACCCTGCCAATCAGCGTATGGGTCTGGGTTAGCCACCCACCCCCCCAGGGCAGTAGAAGGTTACAGCCAGCCAGCCTGCCAGTCGGTCGGTCGGTCGTTCGGTCGTCCACCCAGCCAGCCTGGGCAGCACCTATTCACCATTCTCATCATTATCTCCCGACAGCTTGCAGATAGACCCTTAATAGGATTCTGCAGCGTGGCCTGCTTCTGGGAAATCCCTGCTTATACCTGAGTGTGTCTCTGGGTCACGCAGCTGCGCTACCTGATAAACGCTGTGTAATGCACTCACTCGGTGGGGGGAAGCCGACTGGCTGATGGCTGCTACTGTAGGTGGCTGTTAGGGCTGGAGCCTGTTGCATGGAGCAGTGACTGGGGCTCCGAACGCTGTACGAATTGCTGTGTGTTTGTGTGTGTATAGCATGTACTGTATACCTACTATATGTGTGTGCACGGCATGTGTGTACAGCATTGTGTGAGAGTGTGTGTGTGTGTGTGTGTGTGTGTGTGTGTGTGTGTGTGTGTGTGTGTGTGTGTGTGTGTGTGTGTGTGTGTGTGTGTGTGTGTGTGTGTGTGTGTGTGTGTCTTAGTATGCGTGTGTGACTTAGTATGCGTGGGCACATGCGAGTGCATGTGCGCCTACGTGTGTAAAATAATGTACTGAGGCTGGGGCAACAGGCTCTGAATGCTGTACAACTTGCCGTGTCTTAGTTTGTGCGTGTGTGCACTGCACAGTATGCATGGGTATTGTGTGAGCACATGTGAGAGTGTGTGCACGTGTGTAAAATAACATACCAAGGCTGACAACCAGCTCTGAATGCAATACACACACACAACACAACACACTGTGATAAACTATGCAGCCTCATGCTGCCACAGTAGCCACTGGTTCCGTAGTAAAAAATGGCTGATGCGTCAGCCGCGCGAAAAGGTTAGCACGCCTGATAAATGCTTAGGGAGGGTTGACGACAGCTATTTCACGGCGCAATTTGCATTCTCTATACGCTCCTTTCACTCTCACAGGCCCTGAGGTAATGAGAAAAAAAAACTTGGTAGTGCAGTACTCGCTCACTCGTCTTTCCATACCGTCTTTATCCCTTCAACTGCCACTGCCTTCCTACTCCCAAACTCCCATACAACTCCCCCGCGAGCCCCCTTTTTCCCTCCACACAGTTAAGGCTCTATGATGAAATTCCATAATTAAGAGCTGATAGACGGCGCAATCACGCTCCCGCTTTCCCCATCGGGCCCCGGTGCCACAAAGGAAACCGCCATCATAGCGCACAGGGCCGTTGACAGCTTTTGCTGGACCTGGGACAAAATCAGCTGAAAAGGGCCTGCCCTCAATTCATGTAATGTAATAGAAAACCAATTCTGGGCCCTCCTTTTTCCCGTTTGCCCCCCCTTGTTGGCGGGCCCGACTGCGGCTACGACTGCCAATGCAGTTTGCAACTTACAGTTCTGTACTAATGTCTCCTCCGCCTCCTCCTCGTGAGCCTTGTTTGATGCAAGATTTTTTTTTCTTCTTTCATGGACGAAATGCGTACAGTGGACATTCCCAGTATGGGAGGGGAGCATGTGAGATGGGAGATGGGAGCGGCGTTGATCTAATCACGGGTTCTGGAGCAGTACAGTAGGATCAGACTCCTGCTCTGGCATCTCAAGAGATGGAGCCAATTAACCAGCTCATGACCACATCTGACAAGGACTGCTGTGTGTGTGTGTGTGTGTGTGTGTGTGTGTGTGTGTGTGTGTGTGTGTGTGTGTGTGTGTGTGTGTGTGTGTGTGTGTGTGTGTGTGTGTGTGTGTGTGTGTGTGCATGTGTGCATGTGTGCGTGTGTGCGTGTGTGTGTGTGTGTGTGTGTGTGTGTGTGTGTGTGTGTGTGTGTACATACAGTATGTGTATACAGCTGTGTGTCTGTGTATGTTTGTACGTGACTATGTGTACTGAGTGCAAAAGTGTATGTGCATGTGGAAAAAAAGTGTGTCTGCATGAGTGTACCTGTTTGCATTAGTGTGTGTGTGCGTGCACAAGTACAAGTGTGCATATGTGTGTTAATACATACACATCAATATAGTGCATGTGTCTATGTGTCCGTGTCTGTGTGTGAACATGTGTGTGTGTGTGTGCATGTGTCCGTGTCCGTGTGTGTCCGTGTGTGTGTGTGTGTGCATGTGTCCGTGTCCGTGTGTGTCCGTGTGTGTCCGTGTGTGTGTGTGTGTGTGTGTGTGTGTGTGTGTGTGTGTGTGTGTGTGTCTGTGTGTGTGTGTCTCCGTGTCCGTGTGTGTGTGTGTCTCCGTGTCCGTGTGCATATTTGTGTCCGTGCGTGTGCGTGTGTACTGCAGCACACATGAGGGTGGCCGCCTCAGACTCAGTGGGTAATGAACTTTTCCTTTTCAATTAAAATCTGCGTTGACGAGAAAGCGATGTGAAAATGCTACAGTAGGCCGCAGAGCCAGACTCGGCCACATGCAAATTTTCCACTGATATATTAATGTCAAAGCCCAAGCACACAGCAGGGTCTCTGAGGGAGATAGGAGGTAGGTGTGTGTGTGTGTGTGTGTGTGTGTGTGTGTGTGTGTGTGTGTGTGTGTGTGTGTGTGTGTGTGTGTGTGTGTGTGTGTGTGTGTGTGTCCGTCCGTGTCCGTGTATGTGTATGTGTATGTGCGTGTGTGTGTCTGTGTATGTGCATGTGTGTGTCTGTGTATGTGCGTGTGTGAGTGTGTGTGTATGTGTTTGTGTGTACGTGTACGTGTACGTGTACGTGTACGTGTACGTGTACGTGTACGTGTACGTGTATGTGTGCGTGTGTACGTGCATGTGCTTGTGTATGTGCGTGTGTGTGTCTGACGTGGGGGATCTGGGTCCTTCTCTCAAAAGAGAATGTTTAGATAGCGCCAATTCTTAACGGCCAATCACAAAAAGGCATTCGAGTGTTTCATCATCATTCCGGCATTCATATGCCCAGCGGAGCATGACTTTGCAAGCCTCGTTAGAGTTGACTAGTGTAGCATCTGGGCAATTATTTATCATTAGAAGCAAAAGTCTAACATTTACAATCCACATTATGGATCTAATAGACGTGAAAGCTGATCCGATGTTGCTTATTTGAGCAAGACACAATCTAATCTGGCTGCGTTTTTTTTTAAGTGGGCAAAATGACGAAAACTGGGTGGCAGTCATTCAAAACACCAAGTCACATATGCATGCCAAAGCAATATTACTCTTCAGATATCATGCGCACTGGACTTAGAGTGTGTACATTTTAGGGGTGTAAATAATGTAATGTATGAAATGTATCGATATATCGCGATATAATCTGAAGATTGAATCAAATCGCATCGTATCGTGACGCATTCTGGGGCATTATCGTGGGGCATTATCGAAAATAATCGAATTGCTGGCACCTGCCCAATGCCCTAGCTCCACAACATAATAGAAGTGCAAAAGTGATTGGAAAAAAGTCTAATTGAATCGCATTGTATCGTATCGTGGGGCATTCTTAAGTATAAAAAACAATCGAATTGCATCGCATCGAATAATAAGATATCGATATTGAATCGTATCGCCATGGAGGCTGTGATTTACACCCCTAGTACACATACTTCATCCAGCACAGCAGTTGTACAACCATGCAAGGCTGACAGCTGGTACAGTAAGCAGCGTTGAAAATAAGGATAAAGACACGCCATCATAATGAATGCACAGGAGACTACGGGAGCTAAGCCACTGCAGGTGCTGAAGGAGTAGCACAACAGCTAAACACCATCGCTACACAGCAGCACTACAGCACAGGGATGGCGCCTGGTCCTCGGGGGCTCCTTAACCCCCACCCACAACCCCACTCATACCGAATGAGGCCCACACATCCCCTGGGGCGAGCGTACATAACCATCCAGGAGAGGCACAGTAGGCTGTGGTGCTGCCAAACACGCTCACAATCACTAAACAGTAGCACTTGAGTACAGGGCTAGGGGCTGGAGCTGGACCTTGGGGGGCTTGCCGATACCCACCCCTTAGCCCCACAACCCCACACACTGAGACCCAAACATCCCCTGGTTTAAGCATGCATGCAATACACAGGGTTGGGGAGGGGGATGCTAGCAGTTGGCTCCTCACCCCCACTAAGACTCAAATGTCCACTGGTGCCAGTGTGCATTCAGTACAGGGCTGGACCTGGTACTTGAAGGGTGTGCAGACGCCTCCTCATCCCCAGTAAGACCCAAATGCCCCCCCCCCCCATGCAAGTGTACATGATCTTCATCTTGGTATATAGCTGAACACAAGCGCTACAAGACAGCACAACAGTACAGGGCTGAGCCTGGTCCTTGAGGTGTTTGTAGACACCCAACCCCCTCCTCCCCAGAACCCCACACGCTGAGACCTAAACGTCCCCTTGGTGCAAGCGCACACAAGCGTAGCCTCTAACTGCAGAAGACCCACTCGACGGACCTGTTCACCCTTTGCGGAAAACACTCAACTACATCATAACAGCATTGCTATGACCAGAGACAACCGATTACAGTTTTTCTCAATTGGTTTTGTACATTTCTCACAACAGAATAATGATTCTCAAAAGTCTTTGTTCAATTGTGACTTCCTGGTGTTACCTGTGCACATGGTCAAATCAGTTTCTCATTGTTTTCGGTATATAGCAAATGCTCTCATCCACCATGCCATGGCTGTGTACAATTCTCAGTGATTCAGTACATTATCAATTGCTTTTGTCATATCACTCAAAAAGCTTTGTCACTGAATGCATGAAACTATCTCAATCTTATCTGATCAATGTAATATAAAACTGAATTTACAACATTTCCCATCCAATCTAAACAAAATTTCGCTTCAGAAAAGATCCTCAAGAGTGTACTATTCAATTGACAACATGAGAAATTGATTTGACTAGCTTGTCCATACACTATGACACAATGACTAACCATTCTGCTGGCGCTGATACGTTAATTGACACAAAAACTGGTTTTTGAAAGACAAATAAGGGTTTTGAGCAAGAGACTCGGTTTTGCAGGTTATCCACCGTGTTTTGCCATTTGTTAAAGCTGTTTTGAGAATGAATATTATGTTTTGCAAATTGCGAGAGAGATTTGAGAAATTTACAAAGCCAATTGAGAAATACTGTAAGACTTGGTCAATACCATTTCGGTGACAATGAGGTTATACCAGAGGCTCTGCGCTAAAGGGTTAACCATCCAGCCTTTACTGTACCAAACACAAGCCCTCACTACACAGCAGCACTACAGGGCAGGGCTGGGCATGGCCCTTGGGGGGGCTTGCATAGGATGGATTACTGCACGGGCCTACCGGGCCCAGGCCCAGGGGCCCAAGAGCCAAAGGGGTCCTGAAGCCCAAGCCTCTGTGCTACAATTTTTTTTCCCGTGGTGTACAAACCCCAGAAGCCCAGAAGCTCTAACAATTTCAGTAAACACCAAAACCTTTTAGAACCTCAAGATTCCACGGAGGGGGGCATTTCTTGTTGCTTGGCCCAGGGGCCCCATGGAATCATGTGTCGTCCCTGGGGCTTGCAGAGATGCCTCCCCCACCCGCTCAAAGGCTCAAAGGTCTCCTGGTGTGAGCGTATACTATACATAACCATCCACCAGTCCCTTAGTGCGAGCGTACATAACCATCCACCAGTGATTTGGATGTTGCATCCAGGGCCGCTGCCAGCTTTGTCTTGGCCCAGGACAAAGTCATCTGAAAGGGGCCCCCACTCAATACATACAATGCAATGAGAACCCATTTATGGCCCCCCTCTGACCCTGGGCCCGGGACAACTGTCCCCTTTGTCCCCCTCTGTCCCCCTTTGTCGGCTTCTCTGGTTGCATCACTTGCTGCCTAGTGGGGTGTTTTGCAACTCTTTGCATCTCATTAACCACCGCGTGTAAATGACTTATCAGATAGTATTCAGAGTACAGTTCTGCCGTACAAAGGAAAAGGGCAGTAAACTACATGCTATGTCAACATTGAGTTTAGACTGAAAATAGTCTTCATTACACCTTCTTTTATCTTGTGATAAAGCCTTATGGTACAAAAGTGTCCCATTTAGAGATATTGCTGTGTCAAATTTAAAGTTACCACAATATCCAACCTACTAACGGCACTTTGCCTTTGTAGAGCAGAGTTAACAGGTGTATCTGACAAATACAGACTATACATGATAGACGATGGTATACATCTGAAAGTAAATATATTCTCTATCATTGGTTTTTATGGTGTTTACTGTATATGACTGTATAATGTCTGGTGTCTTTGTGCCTCTTGTCATAAAACGCAGGATATAAAAAAAATCTGCTTGACACACACATTAGCAGGAGAGTGTATGTGGCTTACACAGGACATCCATCTGTTGCATCTGATCACCCACCCTACACACACCCACCCCACACAACCACTCCAGGGAAGCCGACCGCGGAAGACAAAGGGGTCAGTTGTCCCAGGCCCAGGGGGAGTGGATGGGGGATTGTATGTTTATTGTTTGGCGGGGTGGGGTAGGGTTAAATATAACTTTGTCCTGGGCCAAGCCAATGCTGTTAGTGGCCCTGCTACCACTCCCAATCGCCACACATCCCCCCCATCCCCCATCCCCCATCCGCTTCAATACCACTTAATGACTGAGTGTCTGTGGCCAATGGCCATCTAATGCTGGTTTGGGATTGATCAGATGTTCATGTTCCCCCGGTACCTGGAACTCGGTGGAAATGGCCCTCATTCGCATTTCCCGTCTCAGCATTACACAAAGCCTCGCATTAACTGCTAATTTCGCCCGCAGCAGAACTAATGGCTTTGATTGCCATTCAAACCGGCCGACTAAGCTGGTGGCGGTGGCGCTCGAGGGGGTGGGGTTGGTGAAGAGGGTGGAGTGGTTGTGGTGGTAGTGGTGATGAGAGTGGTTGGAGTAGGCTGCTGTTCGTGGTGGCCGTGGGATAGGAGTGGTAGTGGTGGCAGAGGGGGTGGTTCCAGAGATTCT
This sequence comes from Engraulis encrasicolus, assembly GCF_034702125.1. Classification (NCBI taxonomy): domain Eukaryota; kingdom Metazoa; phylum Chordata; class Actinopteri; order Clupeiformes; family Engraulidae; genus Engraulis; species Engraulis encrasicolus. The sequence continues at coordinate 54,437,616 of NC_085863.1, forward strand.
TTAAGTATTGTGACATCACGAGAGGCTGTGTGCTGGAGGGACGCTACATATCCACGAGATGGCTCCAAACACTGACCTCTTTGGCTCCATCTGGTGGCGAAACCATGAACTACACACCCCAACAGAGGTCACCACAGCTGTAGGCAATGATGAGACCACAGCTGAACCGGATGGCTGCTGGAGCAGCTTAGCAGCTAGAGTGAGCTACAAAGTCACTCAGAATCAGTCTGCAGTGGGAAGCGAAGGCTGAGAATGCTCTTGGCCAAACTGAGCAGACTCTTTGAGACAGAGCTATTTGAAGAGGCCTGTGAATGGGCTTGTGCGAGAGACATGAACTTTCCTTTTCGAAGAAACCTTACTGGAATTACTTACCTGGAGAATCTGGACTGAAGTTTCATGTGAGAGATACTGAATTACTTACCTGGAGAAGTTATCACCCATGAACTGAGACCCTCTTTTGTTTGAATTGACCATAGGGTCGAAGATTTTGTGTTTGAGGAAAAATACCTGATTTCTTTACTTGGATTTTGAAGAGACACTTTATGTTTGGATTCATTCAAGATATTTATGATTTGAACTTTTGCAATTGAAGATCCTTTTCTGTTTACTGACATACTACATTAAAAATCCCTAATTTGATTTTAAACTTTGTGTCCTCGCACTCCTTGAACTGTCCCGCTGAGAGCTAAGCCTCTCGTGTTGTCACATATGCGAGAGGACGCGGGCATTTCAAGTGGTTACAGTGCATGATTGAGGAGGACTTTGAAAATTTTATTTCTAAATTCTCACTAGTGTCTCTGAGCTCACCACAAGACGAAATGGAGGACATTTTGAAAGCTCTTGTTGCGAGCCAACAGGCCCAATTCCAAGCAAGCACAGCCTTACTGGAGGAGCAAAGGAAAGCCAATGTTTTGAAGGCAGAGGAAATTAAACTCCAAAAACAAATGGCAGCCCAAAGGGTTCGCCCGATTAAGGCGGGTGATTTCCTATCTAAGATGGGGGCCGCTGATGATGTAGAGGCCTACTTGCATTCATTTGAAGCCACAGCTACCCGGGAGGCATGGCCAAAAATACAGTGGGTCGGACTGTTGGCCCCATTTTTAACCGGAGAGGCACTGAACGCGGTCCAAGACCTACCTCCTGACAAGGTAACTGACTATGATGTTCTAAAAACTGACATACTTAGCCGATATGGGCTCACCAAATTTAGCATGGCCCAGCGTTTTCATAGCTGGACTTTCTCTCCTGACCAGCCGCCTCGTGCTCAGATGCATGAATTAGCCCGAATTGCAAGGAAATGGCTTGAACCCGAAAAGAGTACGGCTGCTGCAGTAGTGGAAGCCATTGTAGTGGATAACTATGTACGAGCCCTACCGTATGAGGCAAAACGCCTCATCAGTCAACAGGCCCTGACCACAGCAGAACTCACTGTGGAGGCGGTAGAAAAATACCAGGCCACAACAGAAATGCTCCGGGCCTCCAGGAAGGACCCAAAGCACATGGCCCCTCCGCCACCTGGGGGAACCCGTCCTAAAAGCCCCAAGGCCTCCAATTCAGCCACTGCAGGACCGAACAACACCCCAGGTGTAGAAAGAAAGCAGTTTGGATCAGGAAAATTCCGGCGAGATGGGGAAAGCTTACAGTGCTACAGATGCGGCGAAATGGGGCACTTCTCCTGGCAATGTGGGAAGCCCTCAGATGAGCCCATGCCCACTGCTGCCTCTTCCAGCTCATCACAAGCCCACCTTTTTGCGTCACTCGTGGGGTACACCGACGGCGACCCAGATAAACCCCCCGTTTGCCCCGTGAGGGTGAATCAGCACGACGTGGAAGCCCTGCTTGATTCAGGTAGCCGTATCACCCTGGTACGAAAAGACTTGGTGGACACCTCATGTTTGGCTCCTGCCCGTGTTCTACCAGTGTCCTGTGTCCATGGAGAGACCAGAGAGTACCCCACCACTGACCTTGCCGTGACCACCACCCGTGGTACCATACACCTGACAGCCGGTGTAGTGGAGTCCCTCCCCGTCCCTGTCCTGATTGGCAGAGACTGCCCGGCTTTCCAGTCGCTTTTGAGAGAAACGCAGGAGAGGCTAACTCGGGACCCTCGGAAGCGGAGAGGTAAGCCCCACCCAGCAAACATACCAGTGCAACCCCAAGAGCCCCCCATGATTTCTTCTGCACTTGCAGGGATGGCAGACCCCCACGTAGACAGTGAGCCAGGCACCGACACCGGGGAGGAAAACATGGCGGTGGAGAGTGCCGCAAGCTCGAACGATGAAGTCCAAGGCGCAGAGGAGATCCCCCCACTATCAGGCCAGTATGGTACTGCCCAACTGCAGGATCCTACTCTTGTAAATGCGCTAAGAAATGTGCAAGTGTTGGAGGGAACAGTGCTAGGAAATAGAATAAGTCCTCCCTACCCCCATTTTGCAGTGAACCGGGGCTTACTGTATCAAATAGAGAAGAAAGATGATGAAGTCCTTGAGCAACTTCTTGTGCCCCAACCTTATCGGACCACTGTGCTCAACCTAGCACACACACACCCACTTGGGGCCCACTTAGGAATGGAGAAAACTAAAGAGAGGATTTTGCAGCGGTTCTTCTGGCCAGGAATACACAAAGAGATTGAGAACTACTGTCGCAGTTGTCCTGAATGTCAGCTACGAGCTCCCAAGCCCCAATATAGAAACCCACTAATCCCCCTACCAATCATTGAAACTCCATTCGAAAGGATTGGGCTAGACATAGTGGGCCCTTTACCAAGGAGTTCCAGAGGGCACCAGTACATACTAGTCATACTGGATTATGCAACCCGTTATCCAGAGGCCATCCCGCTGAGGAAGGCTACAGCCAGACAAATTGCCAAAGAGCTTTTCTTACTGTCCACTAGCCTAGGCATCCCAAAAGAGATCCTGACTGACCAGGGAACCCCCTTCATGTCCAGAGTGATGAAGGAGCTCTGTGCCCTACTGAAAATCAAGCAGCTGAGGACGTCTGTGTACCACCCCCAGACAGATGGGTTGGTGGAACGCTTTAACAAAACACTGAAGTCCATGCTACGGAAGGCGATTGAAGAGGATGGGCGAAACTGGGATCAGCTGATCCCATACCTCATGTTTGCTGTAAGAGAGGTACCCCAGTCCTCTACGGGCTTTTCACCTTTTGAGCTTCTGCTTTCCTACAGGCCCAGAGGACTGCTGGACATTGCAAAGGAGGCTTGGGAGGAGCAACCCTGCAGACAGCGGACCTTGATAGAGCATGTGGAGGCAATGAAAGACAGGATGAAAGCAATTTACCCCATAGTACGTGAACATATGGAGTCTGCCCAACGTCAACAGCGAGCTGCTTACAATCGTCCTGCCCAACCCAGAGAGTTCAAGCCGGGGGACAGAGTGCTGGTTCTGGTACCGACGGTTGAATGCAAATTCTTGGCAACCTGGCAGGGCCCATATGAAGTCATCGAAAGGGTGGGACAGGCCAACTACAAGGTGAGACAACCTGACAAAAGAAAGCCTGAGCAAATTTATCATGTAAATCTACTAAAAAAGTGGCACGCCAGAGAGGCGCTTTTCAGTTGTCTGCCCCCTACAGAATCCAAGGAACCAGCCAGAGAGGAGGTTCAAGTGGGTCCCAGCCTATCCCCACATCAACGTCAGATGACCCTGGAGCTAGTGGATCGCAACCGGGACGTCTTCTCCTCCCTTCCCGGACACACAGAGGTGGTCCAGCATGAAATCCGGACCATGCCGGGTCAGACAGTAACCCAGCGACCATATCGCGTCCCAGAGGCCCGGAGAGCGGTCATTGAGGAGGAGGTCAAGAAAATGCTGGAATTGGGGGTCATTGAGGAGTCCAAGAGCGCATGGGCAAGTCCAATTGTACTGGTCCCAAAGCCAGATGGGTCGGTGAGATTCTGTAACGATTATAGGAAATTAAATGCAGTATCTGAATTTGATGCATATCCAATGGCCCGTGTTGACGATATGGTGGATGCCCTAGGACAGGCCCGCTTCCTAACAACTCTTGACCTCACAAAAGGTTACTGGCAGGTTCCACTGACTCCAGCTTCCAAGGAGAAGACTGCCTTTGCCACCCCCGGTGGACTCTACCAGTACACCCGGCTCCCGTTCGGTCTCCATGGGGCACCAGCTACCTTCCAACGCTTGATGGATCGAGTCCTGGCCCCGCATAAAAGGTATGCTGCAGCGTTTTTAGACGATGTTGTTATACAGAGTCCTGATTGGGATAGCCACTTACCCCATGTGCAAGCTGTGCTTGATTCCCTTAGGGAGGCAGGTCTCACCGCGAACCCCAAAAAATGTAGGCTTGCTTTCGGTGAAACCAACTACCTGGGGTATACCATTGGTCGGGGGCTGGTCAAGCCCCAGGAAGCCAAGCTACGGGCCATACAGGATTGGCCACAGCCCATTACCAAGAGGCAGGGGAGAGCGTTTTTGGCCTAGCCGGCTACTACAGACGCTTCATTTCAAATTTTGCTTCGATAGCTGCCCCTCTCACAGAGTTGACGACTAAGCGCCACTCCAGAATGGTGAGATGGAATCCTGCGGCAGAGACTGCTTTCACCGACTTGAAGAAAGCCCTGTGTTCCAGTCCGGTCTTGGTGGCACCAGACTTCCAAAAAGAGTTCATTGTCCAGACGGATGCTTCGGAGGTGGGTCTGGGAGCTGTACTTGCTCAACTGCATGGAGGTGAGGAACATCCTATTCTCTATCTAAGCAGGAAATTGCTTCCAAGAGAAAAAAATTATTCGACTGTGGAGAAAGAATGTCTTGCCATTACCTGGGCCCTGGACTCCCTGCGCTATTACCTCCTGGGGCGCCGTTTCACTGTCGTATCGGACCATGCCCCTCTACAGTGGATGGCGAGGAATAAGGAGACTAACAGTAGAATTACTAGGTGGTTTCTGAGTCTGCAGTCTTTTAATTTTTCTGTCACCCACAGAGCTGGCAAGAGCCACTGCAATGCTGATGGCCTCTCCCGCCGAGATGCCCTCTTCGCATCCTTCAGCCCGACGAGGACGTCGATCCCGAGGGGGGGGATGTGTGACATCACGAGAGGCTGTGTGCTGGAGGGACGCTACATATCCACGAGATGGCTCCAAACACTGACCTCTTTGGCTCCATCTGGTGGCGAAACCATGAACTACACACCCCAACAGAGGTCACCACAGCTGTAGGCAATGATGAGACCACAGCTGAACCGGATGGCTGCTGGAGCAGCTTAGCAGCTAGAGTGAGCTACAAAGTCACTCAGAATCAGTCTGCAGTGGGAAGCGAAGGCTGAGAATGCTCTTGGCCAAACTGAGCAGACTCTTTGAGACAGAGCTATTTGAAGAGGCCTGTGAATGGGCTTGTGCGAGAGACATGAACTTTCCTTTTCGAAGAAACCTTACTGGAATTACTTACCTGGAGAATCTGGACTGAACTTTCATGTGAGAGATACTGAATTACTTACCTGGAGAAGTTATCACCCATGAACTGAGACCCTCTTTTGTTTGAATTGACCATAGGGTCGAAGATTTTGTGTTTGAGGAAAAATACCTGATTTCTTTACTTGGATTTTGAAGAGACACTTTATGTTTGGATTCATTCAAGATATTTATGATTTGAACTTTTGCAATTGAAGATCCTTTTCTGTTTACTGACATACTACATTAAAAATCCCTAATTTGATTTTAAACTTTGTGTCCTCGCACTCCTTGAACTGTCCCGCTGAGAGCTAAGCCTCTCGTGTTGTCACAATATATAGAGATATGCCAATGTAATAGGTTGCTATGGGCACCTAACATGACCAGGTTCCGGTCTGCCTAAAGGGGCGTGTCATAATGCTCCTAGCATTGAATAGAACCGTCCTTAGGTCTGCCTAGGTCTGCCTAAAAGGGGATTCTCTCCCCCCCCCCCCTGCAACTGTAGAACCCGGAAACAATGGGCCAATGGAACCTCTCTCTACTCTCTCTGGTGGTGCTGCTGGTGGTAACAGAATGGGTACACTACCTTACAAAGGCAAAGTGCAGTAACTACACCAACATTAAAACTGTTCCAAGCCTTGGCATTAGGTTGGATATTGTAGTTGCTGCAAAATTGGCAGAGCAATATCTTTCGGTTGAAGGAGAGGATTGTGCACATCCCAGGAAAAGGTGGAGGACGAAGTTTTGAGAAGTGAGAAGTCCGCAAAAATCCTTTTTGTTATCTTTTATTATCTCATGGCTGGATTACGTTTCGACTTCAACAGTCTTCATCAGATGAGCAATATCTTTAAAATGGGACCGATTTGGAACATAAGACTTTGTCACAAGATGAAGGAGGTGTAATGAACAACATTTCCAGGCTAAACTCAAATCCGACAAAATATGTAGTTACTGCCCTTTGCCTTCGTAAGGCAGTAGCCTACAGGTGGAGA
>NC_085863.1:54449038-54616538 GCF_034702125.1 Engraulis encrasicolus
AGAGTAAGAAGAAGATAAGCACACAGAGAATGGGTGAGAGAGAGGAAGAGAGAGAGAGAGAGAGAGAGAGAGAGAGAGAGAGAGAGAGAGAGAGAGAGAGAGAGAGAGACATAAAGCGTGCGCGCGCGCGAGAGAGAGAGGCATAAAGTGAGAGAGAGAGCGAGCAAGGCAGAGGAGACAGTATAGAGGGTGAGAAAAGAAGAGTGATGGATAGGGGAAGAGATGGAGAGAATCAGACATAGAATTGGTGAGAGGAAGAGAGACAAACAGAGTGAGAGAAGGAGACGAGAGAGAGAGAGAGAGAGAGAGAGAGAGAGAGAGAGAGAGAGAGAGAGAAAGAAAGAGAGAGAGAGAGAGAGAGAGAGAGAGAGAGAGAGAGAGAGAGAGAGAGAGAGAGCAGATGTGTGCAGAGCGTTCATTCGGTCGGTCAGTTAGACGAGATGGTGAAGTATGTCCTCGCATCTGAACCCGGTGAGACCAACAACGGAGCAGCACAGCACAGCGTCGCCTGCTCAGCGTGAACAACAGGTGCTCAACAGAGCGACCTGACCACACTCCGTCGCGCTGCGCCGGGGAAAAAAACAACAACAACTGAACAAAAACAAAAGAGGCGACGGAACAATTACACGCTGGTGGTGGAAATGATTATGAGGCAAATTCAATAATAAAAAAACGGGTAAATTAGATTTTCTTGTGTGTGTGTGTGTGTGTGTGTGTGTGTGTGTGTGTGTGTGTGTGTGTGTGTGTGTGTGTGTGTGTGTGTGTGTGTGTGTGTGTGTGTGTGTGTGTGTGTGTGTGTGTGTGTGTGTGTGCGCGCGCGTGTGTGTAATTCTTTGTATATTGCTTCTGTGTAAATGTGGTGATTCTTCCTTCTGTATGTGAAATGCACTGAAACCTGTGCAGAGTAAATTGACAACAAAGGTATAATTCAAATTCTGATGTTCATATTATGCCTTTCTATACACATGAGGCGTTGTTGCAACAGTCATGAAAGAGACCAGCCTTGATGTCGCTATTGAGCTCACAACATTACACGGCTAATTCGACTAATTTCAAATTTCACACCTCAGTTGCCACATGTATGTCGTGTTGATAAGAGCTACCCATCAATATGATCTACTGCGCTATTACAATGCACTACAATACCACCCCTTGGGGTTAGAGTTAGGGTTTGGACTGTGTTAATAGCCTATTGGTAGATGATCTTGACGAAGCAGCCCTTCTCGACAAAACACTGACTGCTCATGTGTTAAGACTCGAAACAACATGGTCACCCAGTGATGTATGTAAAGACAGCGCAATTAAGGTAGCACAGCACAGCACTCCTCCCCTGCACTGCAACCGCCATATGGCTCAAAGAATTTGTAAATGAGCTGGAATCTGACAGACAGCTCTACACATATGGACATTCTTACAGATAACTGAATGCTTAGGAATGTGTAGGTCCCTATACGGTTGTTCAATGGTGTGGAACAAACATACATTACAAAAAGAAAAATGGTGGAATGACCTTTCAAATACTGGTGGAACATGAAATGAACAAGACTTGGCTACAGTTGTTTGTAACAATGGGAAATAAATTAAAAGGACTCTTGAGTATTTATCCAAACTTGATAATGCGGTTTGCTAAGTTGAATAAACTACATTACCAAGTCTAGTTGTTTGGATAAATACTCCAGAGGGCTAATTAATGTTTAATTATGACTTTGTGCATATTTAACCAACCCAGAGCCAAATCGTTGATAAAAGGGCTGATATGAGTGCTAATTGCTGACAAGATATTGTTTCATTCGCAAAGCACACATGAAGACTAATCAACAGTGTTTGTGTACAAAACATTTTGAAACTGGACATTAAGCTGTAAACTAAACCCGTCGATTTTTCATGCTTGTCAATAAAACAATTTGTAATTTCTGCTATCCTAGACTCTACAGTGGCATAGACCCAGTATCATTGTATAAAAACATACGTGTAAAGCTGGAATAATGATCAACAATAAAGAAACGAAACACAGAATCCAATTAAAAGAGATTATGGATAAAATCCATGATTTTATTTCACAGAGTCCTACATGTTCAATACAACGTGTGACACGTGGCATTAAGAAGCTGTAAACCTTTGTGGCTTTGCCTCCACCTTCATCTTCAATACTGTAAACGCAGTCAGCACAATCACCATTTAAGCAGTAATGGCCTTCATTTGCCAGGTGCAATACTGAGTCTCATTTGCAATTGACCATGTGGCTCCACTTTAGAACACAGTTCATTATTAAGCCAAACATGGCTTTATGTTTCTTTGGTTTTGCAAAGATTTCCAAAGATTTTGTCTGCTTTTGTGCTAACGGTGCACCTACATGTCTTTTCTGCAATGTGGTCAGATTAAGCTTCAAATGCGATGGTACTGCTGAGATTTTACTGTAAAAAGGAAAATTCAGACTTTTTGGCAGTAATTAGGGAACGAGTTATCAGATAGAGATTGAGGTAACCCTTGGTTAATATAACTATGATGGTTTGATTACTAAGGTGTGATTTCCAACTTTTCCTATTTTGTTGTTGTTGCTTTTTTCCCACTTAAAACCAAGGGTAAAGAATACAGGGCATTTTAAAGTACTTTTAAAATCCAACAGTTCTTGTCATGCTGGGTGGTGTGCTCTGTACAGGTCATGGTGACATTTGAAAATCTAAAATAGCAACTCCTTCTAGCACACTAGGAGCCCATAATGGTACTTCTGCACAGCCACCCATGGGTCAAAATTGTGCATTTCTCTTTTTGGGCACACATTTCGCTACAGAGCTCCAGGAGTTGTGTCGTCAGTTGCTCTCTAGCTCCCCCTCTGGTGCTGTGGTGATAGGGCAACAGAACTCAGATACAGTCAAAAGAGAAGAACAAATCAGGAATTGTCATGCGGTTTGTCAATTATAGATGTTTTCTCTCTTTTTCCCCCCACAAAAAACTACACCTCTGGCCTCTGTAATTGTCGTCTCCAATTACCACTAAATTTTAGGGCAATGTCAGCCCTGCCGTGGCCTAACGGTGTGACAATGGGTTACTACACCGGTGACCCCGGTTCGATTCTGGCTCGGGTCATTTGCCGATCCTTCCCCGGCTCTCTCTCCCCACTCATTTCCTGTCTCTCCTCCACTGTCCTCTCACAAATAAATGCAACCCCCCCCCCCCCCCCCCCCCCCCCAAAGTTTAGGGCAACATATTTGTTCATCTGAAGATTTCTGTCCATTTAAAGCAGAGACCTATGAGCATGGTTGCAACAATATGCAACGATAAACCTAACATAAACCCACAAGATTTGTATTCATATATGGCAGAGGCAAAACAGCAATCTATTAAATCACAGGGTGAAACAGTGTTAAAAAACAAGTGCACACAAAGTGAGAAACAGCAGCCTACAAACATGTAATTTGTCACAGTGCAGAAGTCTATTGATACCTTTGTATGTGCTGTGAATGCAAGCAGAAATAAATAAGCAAACAACATTTCTACATGAATCCATGAACCAGCAGGTATGCGGCATTGCAGAAAAATGCCAGGGAACCTGTTGCACAACATGGCTAAGTGACTTGATGATAGACCCTTCATTTGTCATTTTGCACAGCAATAAACCAGCAAATGAACCGAATAAAAAACCCTGCCTGAAACCAAAACCAATGAGATGAAATAAGCTATTAACTTCTGATGTCAAACAATTGTTCATTTCCGAACCCATGACACAGAGGGCACTTAAACCTCAATTTAATACCATCTCCAAGTTTGTAATTGATAAGAGTAAAAAAGTGTAATGCAGTATTTATGATTAAGCTAAATGCTAGGGAGACCAAATTCCACTCACGCCACCAACCTACAGTATGATATATCCATAAGAGAGCTAAGAGCACACAGGAGAACACTGGGCATTACCTCTTTGAGGAAGCACATGCCATTCAGATCCCATCTCCACAATGGCCTCTCAAGGGCCACTGTTCTTCATGAATGCTCAGCAGCAGCATCAGGGATGGGCTGCCCAGGTAGCAAAGTTTATCTGGCCCATTGTTGGCCCGATCCTTTTTTCGTGAGTGCTGACAGTCGGCCCAATTCTGGCTTTGTCCAATAATGGCCCTATTACCGTATGCAGACAGTGTCGGCTCAGTGTTGGCTCAGTTACTGCATGAGACTGACAGTTATTTTCAGTGTCGGCCAAGTGTTGGCTCAGTTACTGCATGAAGTGACAGTTATTTTCAGTGTTCTATGAAGTGTTGGCTGAGTCACGGTAACCAGTGTTCCAGCAGAGCCGACTCTCAGCCGACAGTGCCGACATTCAGCCAAGATCGGGCCAACTGTTCTTCCTACATGGGTGGGCATTGGCTGTGCACGGCATGTCAAGGCATGAGGGCTAGAGAGAGGTGTTGGGCATAGTTTGCCAGGCTGAGATCGCTGATAGGGCTTTCAGGCCGAACAGAACGGAGCCGGAGCTGGTGCCCGCACCAGTTGAGTTCGGCACTAAAGTGCTTATCTGCGAACCGCCCGTGTTCATACCGGGCTCGAAACTTTTTCCGCACGTGACTGTGTTACCCGTATGAACCTGCTGACGGCCACGCTGTCGTCACGGTTCGAAGAGAACTTTTCGGTTCGCGAACGCAATTATCTGTGGCATGAAAACGACGGCCGGTTCACGATTAGGCGTGGGAACGGGCTCCAACACGGTTCTCAGTCGGCCTGAACGCGCTAACAGTGAACACTATGTGCTGCAGAGGTATGGATGTATTCTATATTTCACTGAAATATGAATCTAACTCGTGATTACAATACATCTGGAGGAAAAGATATGTCGACAGACTTAGATGAACCAAATGAAATATCTATTAAGGAGACAGGATGTAGAATGTAAAATTAAAAACAAAAACAAATCCTCAACAATCAATCTGCTTCACAAAATTGCAGTTAATTTTTTTTTTGCCGATTTGCAAGCGAGCGCTATCCTCTCAGATGAGATGCAATGCAGCAAGCCTACGTAGCATTTATACTTGGACACGTACCATGGGTTGCACTGTGCATGATGCAAATAATTTGTAATTCTCCGTTCATCATAAATAATCTACAAGCATTTGGAGCTTATGCGCTCGTCAGCGGTTTCTTGGTGTGTGTGATGATCAGAGGTTTTGAGGAAGACACTATGCTTCAGCAGCACCACAAGCCCTGACCTCTGGCTCTGTCCTCAGTGTTATTGAGAACTACAGCAGACCTCTGGAATAAGCCCACATGTCAAAACATGCCCACGGGCCGGTCATGATGTAAGGCATGTGTTGGGTTCACTTCCAGATATTGGGTTGAATCAGGGGTTAGCGTGGAGCCAACACTGCACTGCTGGAGGAGGGAGGCGAAAGCGAGCGAGGACTTCTTTGGTTTGTCCGATTTAAATTCAGCCATAATATCCTCAGTAAAAAACAAACGAGACAAACAAACGACTTCAGCAGCGCAGAGAATTACTTCTGTAATCCATCTATATCCACACAATGTTGCTGAAATGGACACCCATGAAACAGAGCGATGTATTATGTACTCGTTTATCTGTAAACTCAGAATACCCCTCGCAGGAGCTGTGGCTCAGTGGGCTAAGGTGCTGAAGCATTAAACAAGGAAGCTGGGTTTGATTCCGATCCGAGGTCATTTCCCCATACTTCCAAATCTCTCATTTCCTGTCTCTCTTCACTGTACAATGAAATAAAAACACAAATAAGCCCACAAAAAAATAAAAAAAATAAAAAAGAATACCCCTGTTGCACCATCTGCAAATAGACACCAGAGGAAATGCACTAGTTGGTACCAATGGGCATGTGGAGGTGCTTGACATATAATAACATCATACTGTAATTCATACTTCAAATGAATACAAACACATGCTTATTGATGTACTATCGCACAGAGATTCATATTAATCTAATATAGATACAAACGCCACTAACAAGAAATCTTCCCACTTTTCAGTTGATCGATCTGAGGAGGACTGGGTCTCCATAAAAACCCAACACAAATCTACCTGGACACCATGATGTGCGAGTGTGTGATGCACTCTGACCCAGGAGGGCAGAGAATAAATTCTGCAGGTGAGCAGGACAAATGAGTTTTCAGGATGAACCGGATCAATGGAAGAGATGTACGGCGCCACACAACATAATTTACGAATCCAAGGCCGCTCAGTATGTCTTTGTAATGACTGACACATAGAGTGGAATGATGATTCACACTACGGTACATGCATGTGTAATACTGTAATATGTAAGTGCATATGAAAGCTGACCTTAGAGATGGAGACTAAACAAAATCCCTCTTCGCATGAGTCAAGGCTCTGGAATGTTACGGAGAAATAGATGAGCTTGGTCCCTTTGCTGGCGTCAGATATCAAAGAGGTCAACACAGGTCTCTTCATGCTACACATGATAATACCTACAATAGTAAATAAATAATAATAACTGTATTTGTGTACAGCACAATTCGTACAGTTACACAGGTCACAGTACTTTTATTTATTGGTTTGACAGGAGCACAAGGGTTGAGATATGCCAAGTGATCCATTGAGTGTCCCCCGGGGAAAGCCAGGATGAGGGGAAAAAAAAACCCTCCCTTTAGTTTAGCTTGTTTTGATCTACAGTACAGTAGAAAGGGAACCTCATGCAGGGGTAGAGACCTCCCTTTAAGATTTGGTTGTTTGGATCAAAGAAGATGCTGCATGGACACAGCAGCCAGTATGTCTCTTCACTGACAGGAAGAACTTCACTAAAACAGGAAGAACCCTGAGCACGAGTATTGGTGCATTCTTTTGAAACTCGGTTGTCGGAAACCCAGACCTCCGCCTCGGGAAAGTGCAAAAGACCGGGTACTCAACTCGGGGTTCCGAAACACAAACTCAGAGCACTTTGGTGTACTCCAAGTTCGTTTAACATTAGTGTTTTCAGACATTTGTATTGTCCCCAGCTGTTGCAATAGAACGCATTTACAACGGTTGTCGGGAGAACAACCTTGGGTCTACCGACGGCCGAGTTTCAAAATAATGAGTCATATGGCAGAAGAAAGGCAAATGGAGTTCTAGAATGTATAAAGGATTGATGAAACAGGACATGGAATGGAGGAAAGGCTAACCAGGATAAAACTGGGAAACCCACTCTGCCCTTTGAAAGCAGCCCTAGATAAAGTAAGCAGTACTTTTTTCTGTCTGGTATAGATCATGTATTTGCAGAACAAAGCGGTATAGATTAGAAAAGGGTCAAAATCCGATCTCTGCCAGAGTGCATGAGTACACGAGATTGGAAAAATCTCTGGGGGAAAAATGTGTACTTAAGCATATGATTGCTCTATTCATTGATGACATAACAACACAGCCCCACACATAAAGGAGGGTACGTATAGGCACCCACATTATATGAGCAAACACTCCTTTTACTAGTCATTTCTGCCGGGTTGACCCCCTCCAATCTGTCCATCTCTGATAGAGGTGAAATGAGAGCGGGGGACTGCGGCTCATTGAAGGGGGGCTCTACGGGGACTTTCCCAGGGCACGCATCATTGTTGGATCGCCACTAGAGGCATAGGTGGACAAAGACGCTTTTATTAGAAAGAAAAATGCCCTGCCATGTTTTCTTTCTGTCTGTGCTCCAAACAAACATTCTTTCCATAATTAGCTCATTACCTGACTGGCAAGTTGTACCAATTATAATCAGCTGATTCAGACAATTGGCATGGACAAATATGAGCCATTTTGTTTTTCTGTTCAATTCCTGAATCCAGGATGTATAGCTTTGAACACAGGTTATACATTCGGTCTAAATTTTTGTTTTCCCCTGACTGCGTGAAACTAGCTGCGCACAACTCAGCCTCTGATTGTTGGAAACCGCTGTCGGTCAAAAAATAGCTAACGAGGTTGGCTGCCAGTGTCTTGCCCCTCCTCATAACATCGTGTTGATAAACACTGTGAACCCATGTATTAGCACCACCAAAGATTTGACTAAACATGAGACTGTTTTAAAGCAGCTTCCATTGGTTAGTGTCTCAGTGGGAGGGTGTTTTTCATCTGACTGGACATTATGTTTTCCTTCATGTTGGTCTGATCAGCTCTCATTTCCTTAAAGCTGAGAACATGAAGTCTCATCCAGAGAGAGCACGACTTGCTGTGTGTGTGTGTGTGTGTGTGTGTGTGTGTGTGTGTGTGTGTGTGTGTGTGTGTGTGTGTGTGTGTGTGTGTGTGTGTGTGTGTGTGTGTGTGTGTGTGTGTGTGTGTGTGTGTGTGTGTGTGTGTGTGTGTGTGTGTGTGTGTGTGTGCCCGGTGTATCAGGGTCATCAGGCTGAGCCCGATGTGTCAGACAGCTGTTGCAAGTGTGTTGGGGTAGAACCTTAACAAAGTTCCCGAAATCAAATGGGGATCATTCTCACTCAAGCGCAACACTGACAAACTCGGTCTGGTGTGAAGTCATTAAAACTCACCAAGGGGGCCTGTACAGCAGTAACAAGTGTCAGACAGTGTCTTATGAGGACGCTGCGAAAGGAAATGGAGAGGAGACGCGCAAACACTATCGTCTAATGATTCTCACAATTTTTAACTAGGGACTGAGTCCCATATAAAACATAGATGAATGAAGGAAGCGAAGCTGACAATGAACCACTAATTATTACAATTGCACTGTTTGCACAGTCAAGAGCTTTGAATTAGATATACAGTTACCCCAATGCCACATTCAATACAAGCACTAAAATAGCAATTGGTCAATATTCTTGACCAATGTAAAAGTGGACTGGACTGATTTCCTTTGTGCAATGAGTGTGCATACTCCATTTTCCACAGCAAAGCGATCGCTTCCTGCTGGGCAGATTTCCTTTCTCCTAAATTCATAATACATATTGAAACTGCCGTCAACCACTGCAGCATACCAACAAGCAAAAAATATGCAGAGTCTTAGGAATTAAACAGCCAACAGTGGTTGGTTGAAGTCAATCGCACCATGAATGTTTTATCACACTGTAGGCCTAGTGATTGAAAAACTGTGGCTTTGCGCAGAAACGCACACATGAAAAGCACTGCAGGACAAAGGCAAGTGCTGCGCAGCTAGTAATAAAGTGTTACTGCTAGACCACAACATGACCACAAGCACCACTGATGCAAAGATGTTTCAGCGTACAGTAATATCAGATCACAGCGGTGTCTCATCTTTGTGATACGTGGTCCACAACGTTATCAACCACTTGTGGTGGTGGTGGTGGTGATAGTAGATGGTAAATCATTTTCATCGACAGCAGCAGTTTGTTTGATTAAAGAAACACCTGTGGGTCGCACTGCTGCTAGTGTTTTAATTGTTTATATTTATTTTGATTTGATCGTTAGCCAACTGTAGGAGGGCTCATAAGGAGGTGGGGGAAAAAACACAGAGGTTTTTTTTGTGCCCCCCCCCCCCACCACCACCACCACATCAGTCCTTCCTATAGTCCCTCCAGACAGCCAGACAACCATGTAAACACTGAAAATGCATTTCGACTCCACATCACCGCAGGGGCACAATCTTTGAGTGGACACGGCAGTCAAGCTCTCCTATTGGAGAAAACAAAAGGAATGCGATGCAAGGCTTGCAAGCATTGACAGTATGCTTGCAAGTCATAGGGGGGGCATTACCTCTCTGGATCATCATACATCATCATGTGCAAAGTGTATACTTCCACAATTTGGTATGAACCAGAATGAAGTCACAAGAGATGTGTATGATTTCCCCCATTTGTAATACACATGTGCATTACATTAGCCTCATTAAGTGAGGAATTGGGAATGTAAGGGGCTGTGTGGGGTTTAAGCACATTAGACACACTTTGCATTTCTCTTCAGCTAATGAAGAGCTCAGGGTAAACAGTAATTGCGCTAGCGAGCCACAGTGGATGCTGCATTATTCTGATTTGATTCGTAATTAACATTCACAACACTGGATTCATTCTATGAACCTAAGAGGTTTCTGTGCTAACCTATTTAACATGAGCAGATTAGGTGTTAACCATTTGATTTCTGAATACCTGAATCTAGTTTCGGAAAATGATCTGACAACTGAATTGCTACACATTTACACACCTTTAGGAATTCACCATTCCTTGGGAAGAAGAAGGTTTTCACTTACACAATGTGAAAGTGACGGAAGGCTGACTGGCACTGAACTAGTGTTTGAAATGCAACAATTGTGGTGTAGAACCTCAGGTGGTACAAAACGCATCGTGTTCGGCAGGGTGCTGTGCTATGCTGTGCTGTCACGTCCCTGTATTTGATAGTGTGCAGGTCTGTGTTTGTGATCTAATAATGAGAGATGAGTTGCACGGACCCCTGGCAGTTTGACATTTTGTCTAGGTGATTAAACTCCAAACTGACTCAACAAGGCCTCTTTTCTCTCTGCCGTCTGTATGAGTCACATGTGTCAACCACAAACAAACAAAAAAATCTCTTTTCAGTTTGATTTCGGAAAGATTGATTGGTAATTGCACATTTACACATTTGTAATTACTGTTGCCAGGTGGTCTGCTACTGGGGCAAAGTTTAAGAATGTGTTTTCTTTTTAAACATCTGAGGGAACTGACATTTTGAGATACCAAATAATCACCATTTTCTAAATTGCTGTGGCGACCTTCTCTGTTAACACAGACTTATATCTTGGGGGGAAATTGTGACCTGATCTAAACGAACAGTCACAGACACCAAAAACTGAGACGTTGGATTTAATGAAAATACAAAACAATTAGCTTTATTTGTAGCCAGGTCCAAACCATGCTTTCACAAAATACACTAGCTTAAAAGTAGCATTCTTCTTAAAACTACTACACCACCACTACGTAGAAGCAAAACCTCAAACAGTAACACGCTCCCCTAGGTGGCCGCTGGTCTCTGCCTGAGGTTTCTTCCTGACTATAGGGTTCTTTTTTCTCAGACCTCACTGAGCTTTTTTTCCCCCCCTACAAACTATGATTCAAGTGAAAAGGAGTTTTTCCTCACCCCTGATGCCACCAGGGGCCGCATCTGAGCGCCCAATCTCTGTGTGACTATCTATTACTTATGCTAGGCCCAGCCATTATGGACCTTACGCATCTAAGAATCCTGGTCCTAACCTACGTTGACCTTATGACTCTACAATCTCTATCTATCTCTTCTTCCTCTGCCTTCCTGCTTCTCCTCTATACCTCTCCTTTTAAATCCATATCTAACAATGATGTTTGTCCCATTTGTAAAGCACTTTGAGTTACATGCCTTGTATGATACAATTATTATTATTATTATTAATTATTGTTAGAGAATTGTCTGGCATATTATGGTATAGTACACCCACCTTCAGTCCGTCCTACTGTTATACAGATAAAAAGTCCCTTGATGAACAGCACAAGAGAAAGCTCTCACCATAGGCATTTCCACAATACATACAGTCTGAGGCACCTGTCCTGAGGAACAATAGATCATGGGATTTCCATAAGCCGACAGGAGGGGACAAAGGGGTCAGATGTCCCAGGCCCAGGGCTATGGGACCCCCAGTATTGGATCCTTATTTCATTATATGTAGAGCTGGTTATCGATTCAAATTCCAAGAATCGTTCCGATTCGATTCTGGAGATTAAGAATCGACTCAATTTGATCCAATTAGATTCAATCCGATTCAATGCGTTTTGGTCCGAGTCGGGGGTTAGTGTTATGGGGAAATATTTTTAAATTCAATGAATTGATCTTTGATTGTACGAATCGATCTTCATTAATTCATATGTGAATCCATACTGAATCTGAAAATCTTTTTTTTTTTCAAACACAGGCCTCATTGTATGTGTATGTAGTATTGGGTAGGGCAGTGATTCTCAAAGTGTGGTCCGCGACAGAGCTCAGGTGGTCCGCAAAGGGATTTCTACTTTTCCAAGACAAGCTAGCAGAAGACTACATGTAACATTATCAAAAAAGCCAAACATGTCTGAAGTCATATTTTTACCACAATAAGACAGGCTTGTAAATGTGAAAAAAAAGTGATCTGCATCAAAATTAGTGTCGAAATAAAGTGTCAATTCAGTTGTCAGGTGGTCCCTGAACATTTTTGGGGGGACAAAGTGGTCCTTGGTCTGAAAAAGTTTGAGAATCACTGGGGTAGGGGGACCCTTCCAGACAAGTTTGTCCTAGGCCAGGCCAAAGCCATCAGCAGCCCCTGCCTCCGTGAGCAGCACCAGATAAACTCCTCACCTCCAGCTCTTCCACAATACATTTACACATTCTGAGGCACCTATCTGCGGCACAATAGAGACCATGGGATTTCCATAAGTGTGCTATAACCCTCCTGCTGTGAGGGAACATGACACATTATACAGCACCGCTACAGGCACGGCACGCCACATTAGTAGATAATTGTCTGGTTCAACAGCTCCATGGCACATACACTATGAACCTGAATAATGCGCTGATCTCCCAGACAGTGCTCACAACTGGCACATACTGTACAGTATGTGGGTTAAATAAGTATAGGTCTGCAAGAACAATGTGAAATGATATTACTTAGATTATGATTATTAGTAATTTGCGCCACCCACTGATTGAACTTAATTTCACATAACTTAATCCAATCATGAAAAGGCTGAAATGGATGCATATTAAATCATTTAATGCTGGCAGTAAATACAGTCAATATACCCATTTACACAATGGAATGTTTCCATTAGTCAATTTTGGATTTATTTGTTTAGTCCAAATCAATATCCAAAAACGCAATATCCAATATCAGGACCACGACCTTCTAAAGCAAACCTCACTGCAAAAGGCACTAACTCATAATTAATATACCCAATGCATGCAAAAGCTGTTTCCCAAAAGGTCTTCATTTGGCCAATTATGAAAGCTCGAAATCCAATACTTGATGGAATGAACTCTTCAGCAAAAGTCAATCCTGCAAAATTTTGGACCATCACTGCTTCCATCCACTTGTGGGCAATAAAAACAATAAAAAAAGAAACCCCTCTGAGCCTTACTGGAGTCTGAGCATGAAAGGTGCAGCCTCTTCACAGCAACAGGTGACCTGACTGAGGCGTCAGCATCAGGACAGAACTCCCTGCTGGAAAGAGATTGTTTCGAAAGGTCACTCTTGCCATACTTCTTTGCTTTGACAGGCATACATTACTGTCGGCAGGCACTTTGGCCACTTCAAAATCAGAGGGTCATTTTTACGTGATGCCAGACACCTTCGATTCAATTTATTTGAAGCCGGAATGACTAGCACCTGGTGGAATACATATAATCTTACACATAATCTTACATCTTACATTTATAGTTGTTTATATACCTGCTTCAATTCAAGACGAAACTTTCTTTTGACGTAATTGCGAAAAAGGCTAATTGCAAAGGTAGCATGAGGACTTGACCTTTTGTAATCAGCTAAAAGACATGACGTGCCCTATGGAGCTGCTCAGGTTAGTCTGGGCCGGTCCTACGTGGCCTAACAGTAGAGCACTCGTCTACTAAGCAGCCGACCTGGGTTCGATTCCGGCCCAGGTCCTTTTCCGACCCTTCCCCATATCTCTCTCCCAAATGTTTCCTGTCTCTCTCTCTCAAACTGTCCTGTCCTAATAAGGTCTAAAAGACAAAAAAAATATCTTTAAAAGAAAAGAGGGTTGTCTGGGCCAACTCCTCTCTGTATGCTACCTCTGGTTGTGTCATTAGAGAACATAACATTGACTTTCGTAGCTATGCAGATGACACGCAATCTCTATTGAGTCTAACCACCGCCAATCACGCTTTAACCATCTGCCTATCCGCCATTACCAAGTGGATGAGCAATAACTTTTAAAAAACAAATGAAGATAAAACCGAAGTTCTACTGTAAGCCCAAAAGACAAACGCCTAGCTCTGCACTCTAGCCTACCATAGGCGACCTAAACAAGCACACTTAAAATGTCACCAGCCTAGGTGTGGCCCTTGAACCTGATAAGATTTTTGGGCCCCACACCAATTACATAACAAAACCGGTGTACTTCCATCTAAGACACTTTGCTAGAGTACACAAACCAGTCCAACAGGCGGACAAAGATGCGTCCACTTGCTGCTTATCACGATCCGGTAGTAGAAGAAAAGCACAAATATGAAGAGAGTAATACGAAAAATGGCGGCGAAGATTGTGTATCGTGTGAACGCATCTAAAAAACATGTGCATGCTTGTAGATTTGATTACTGAATTGTGCTATACGTACAAATAAAGTTATAATTATTAAGGAAAACAAACTTTTTTTATGATCCAAACTAGCACTGCATCCTCAGACATCTAGAATGCAGTACACAGCTACAAACAGTTTAAAAACAAAAGACGAAAGCACCACAGACGGTACAGACAACGAGACAAAAATCTTTATTAAACACAAAGCTCTATCATGCCGCCATGTGCAACGTCAGTCAGGACTAGGCCAATGTTTGCTTCCTCTCCACAGTGCATGTGTCAGTTCAATCAAAAGTGGCTTTTAGAAAGATGATGGGGAGATTCTCTCTATCTCTCTCACTCTCTCTCTCTGAGTCAACGTGGAGAAAAGACAGTGAAACTGTACGAAAGAAAAATACCAATAACACACAGCACAGCCACTGCTTTCCTTCATATCTCGTATGGCAGGTTATTGCTGTTCTTTGTCATGTTGGACTTCCTCAAGAGGGGCATTTCCTGTCAGGCGCACAGTAAATGTTATATAAGAACCAAGTCCAAGTTGTGGAGAAGACTGAGCCACGCACGCTGTTGTTCTCAGATGACACATTATTTGCGCCTTGAAGTTTATATAACGCACTGTACTGTACACAAACGTTCATTTTATCGTGGCTGTTGTTCAACAATGATTTTGGGAAACATGACCACAATAGATCACAAGTCCAAGCAAGTCGAGGAAAAGCCAGAGTCACACGCGCTGTTCTAAGATGACACATTATTTGGCCCTTGAAGTTTATATGACTGTAAGTTACTGTATACTGTACACAGACAATCATTTTTTTTAGCATTCCGCCTGGGATGTTATTCAGTTTTGCTAATCTGACAACAATAAACAACTTGGAAGAGACCAATGCAAAAAAATTATATCAGGAAGCAGAGTAATATCAGGAGCCGTGATTCACATTGCTGTACCGGAAAATGTGCCCATCTCACTATTGAAGGTCCTGGGTGATTCATACAATAATTTAACATTTAAAAAAACACATTGCCAACTGAGTCAAATGGTTTAATTTAGGGTTGCTGTTACGCTGATGACTCTCATTATGTTGAATGTGAGGGCAGTTACATGCACTTTCAAACTGAATATTGTAATATTATTTATTCGGTTTAAAACACGTTCCAGAATATTCTGTTTGTATGTGAGGAAGAGTTCACATGACTCGCACAGAAACCAATCACTGCCACCATTATGTTTAAAACAGGAATATTCCTTGCGTGCAACGTTCAGTATCGTGGTACACATGTTGACGAGCTGTAAGCTAAGACCTTAATTTCTGCTCCAATGACCATGAAATACTGGCATGCTCACCTTAATTAAACACATACCTCCCTCCAAACATTTCCTGATGAAGACATTGACTCTTACAATGTTCACCTATTCCAGTATACAAGGCACTGTCATTTTTTTAATTTATTTTTATAAGGAAATAATACAATGCAGTAGGCCTATATTGGTCACACTGCCTATTCCCACCACCCCAAAGGACCTCTTGCAAGTGATAGCTTTATTAATCCACCACAGACTACCCGGTCAAGAAAACTGACAATACAAATGTTCTCCTTGTGACAATGATGATCCCAGTGAAATCAAATGAAGGATGTGGGTCTTGCACGCGCTGGGAAAAAAAGGGCAACGCATAGGAGGAGGAGAGCACCAGCGAGGCTGGGAGCCCTCAGGCTAGCAAGGTGTGTGTTTCCAGACAGTGCATTCAAATAGATGAGGCTGATATCTGGGGTCACCACTGCAGTCAGTCACTCGCACCGTTGTCGTGGCAACTGCCAGGGACAAAGAATGAAGCGTGGAGTGGATTGATGGGGAGAGCGTTCTCCCTGTCCGTTTGCGTCGACTCGCGCCAAGACAGGGGCTGCAAGTAAGCAGCGGTTATTGATTCAGTTCCACACGGGGCATTCCTTTACATGCCTTCAGCCATGTGGCAGGATAGCTGGCCGTGTGACATGTAGAATGTTTTTTTTTTTTGCTACTGTAGGTCGACAGACTAACTTGTTGATGTGAGTAAAAGGGAGGGGGAGAGGGAGGCAAGGTTCGGATCTACTAAATGGCAGTAAAGTCAAGTAAGTAAATCTGGCATTTGGAGCAAAGCATTACGAGCTTGATTTGTATTCCAAGAGCAAGCGATTAAGGCCCTATTAAGTGGATGTGTATAAATATGAGTACACTAAATCCATGGCCAGGCAAAGAATACTGTACTTGCTGTACAATATTGTCAGACTAGAAAAAAACAGTGCCACAGGCTATGTGTTTTGACAGAACCTGAAATTACCTTTTATTGAACATACTGTGTACTGTAATGAGAAATACTGCAGCCTGAACCCCCTTCTCCCCCAAGGCTTACAACATTAATATTTGAATAAGCACAAAAAATGTGAATTCCCTGCAATATCTCTAAGGAAGAACTGAACAAAATGGGTATGTTTTTTTCAACTTTCTACAGCATGTGCATTTAAATGCAGATTTTCCCCCCTTCCAAAAACCCAAGCTGAGCAAACTTCATTTTGATGGCTCTTTTCACCTGCGTTTACAATGCCCCACAGAGATTTTTACAACATGCTGCATGACGTGTAGGTGCAATACATAAAAATGAATCGACAGACTGGTTTCGGAGGTTGATGGTACAATCCCCATGGGATTCCTTGGAACATGGCAGTTTCAACTTAATGATGCGTTTACTCCCATGACACAGGGAAAAAAGACAAAAACCATCCAGAAAGATTTTCCATGATGACCCAGGTTAGAAATGAAAATGGCACATACACTTTCCCTATCAAAAGAGAGGTTCATTAATAATGGGTCTTTTGACAAGGAGGAAGAGGCAACCCATTTTCATCCAGCGGCATTTCACTGAGGGGAAAAAAATAATTATATTTCGGCTGACAGACAGAGTGGAGGAGCGTTCAGCGTGGCATTTCTTATAAATGACTATTCAGCACAAAAGACTGCAATAAATCAATTCAATGCCAAGCCCAACAAAAACTTAAGAGAGGCAGAGGCAGAGGAATTAGAGCAGTACATGGGTCACTACTATAGCGGAAAAACAACCCCACTGACTGAAAAACCTGTGTACGCTTAGCGGACACATTTTAGTCATCGAATCCCAATACCATAGAAGGGCGAGACAAAGGTAATGTTTGAGTATGCACGTTTTCTTTTTTCTACTTTTATCAACATTTATTTTCCCTAAGATGACTAAACACCTACAGGTACAGTCCAAAGAAAAAGTTTGTACACCCTTTGAAATTTCTTACTTTTCTGTCAAAATTGGTCATAAAACATGGTCTTATCTTCCGGGAAATCACAAGAAGGAACGATCAGAGTCTGCTTTAACTAACTCAACCCAAACATTTACAAGTTTTCATATTTTCATTGGCCATAAGATGTAAACATTCACAGGACAGCAAGGCATAAGTAAGTACACCCTTGCATTCAATAGGTTTTAACCCTAAGTTAGTCGCAATAACCTCAACCAGATGTTTCCTGTAGTTGCAGATCAGATTAACAAAACAATCTGGATGTATCTGGTCTCCCTCTTCTTTAGAAAACTGCCTCTCGTCAGCAAGGTTGTGGGATGTCTGGAGTGCATAGCTTTCTTGACTTCATGCCATATAATCTCAATTGTTTTTTGTCAGGGCTTTGACTGGGCTATTCCAGAATGTGTATTTCATTATTATGAAGCCATTCTAAAGTCGATTTGCTTCTAAAGTATGGGTTATTGTCACATTTCAGGACCCATACTCTTGTGTGCTTCAACTCTGTGACAGACTACCTCACTTTTTTCTGTAAAATATCTCGATAAACTTCTGAGTTCATTGTTCCACTGATAATAGCAAACTGTCAAGGGCCTGAGGCAGCAAGGTAGCCGCATATAATGATGCTCCCGCCACCATACTCAAAGGTGGAGATGATGTTTTGGTGAAGGTGTGGTTCTCTAGTTCTCCTCCAAACATTACATTGTGTGTTCCCCTGAACAATTGAACTTTGGTTTCAACGTTGGTCTACAGAATATTTTGCAGTAATTCTATGAAGCATATAAATGCTTTTTCGCAAACCTCAAAGGTGCAGCAATATTTTTTTGGACAGAAACCCCATTAATTTTATATTGGCAGAATGAATCCCATATTTAGCTATTCTTGGTTACATCTCCTTTTCTGAGTATGGTGGCGGGAGCATCATTATATGCGGCTACCTTGCTGCCTCAGGCCCTTGACAGTTTGCTATTATCAGTGGAACAATGAACTCAAGTTTATTGTGATATTTTACAGAAAAAACTTGAGGAAGTCTGTCACACAGTTGAAGCACACAAGAGTATGGGTCCTGAAATGTGACAACAACCCATACTTTAGAAGCAAATTGACTTTAGAATGGCTTCATAATAATGAAATACACATTCTGAAATAGCCCAGTCAAAGCCCTGACAAAAAACAATTGAGATTATATGGCATGAAGTCAAGAAAGCTATGCACTCCAGACATCCCACAAACCTTGCTGACGAGAGGCAGTTCTCTAAAGAAGAGGGAGACAAGATACAAAACAGATTGTTTTGTTAATCTGATCTGCAACTACAGGAAACATCTGGTTGAGGTTATTGCGACTAACTTAGGGTTAAAACCTATTGAATGCAAGGGTGTACTTACTTATGCCTTGCTGTCCTGTGAATGTTATGGCCTTATGATCAATACAAATATGATAACATGTAAATTTTTGGGTGGAATTAATTAAAGCAGACTCTGATTGTTCCTTCTTGAGATTTCCGGGAAGATCAGACCATGTTTTATGATCAATTTTGACAGAAATGTAGGAAATTTCAAAGGGTGTACGAACTTTTTCCTGGGACTGTATATACTGAATACACCAAATAACACTATACACACACGCACTTATGCGGTGTGTGTGTGTGTCCGTGTGTGTGTCCAGCATATACTGTACATAGGGCATTTTATGCCTTTATTTGATAGGGCAGTGTGAGATATTGACAGGAAGCCAGTGCAAGAGAGAGGTTGGGGAGGATCGAGAAATGACCTCAAGTCCCCCGGCGTAACAGTCAATGCAAAAAAACATTTTGTGCCACGGCCGGGCATATCTTTCGTATATTCGCCACAAACCAGCAATAAATATCTTGCATGTATTTCTCCTCTCACTTTGCATTTCTAGCCTGGGGTGAATTTCTCAAAACCAAAGTTGCTAACTACATTAGCTACTTTGCTGTTTTCAATGCATTTTCCCATTGGCAACTACCAAAGTTGCTAACAGGCTAACAACTTCTCTTTTGAGAAACTCACCCCTGATCCGTTTGCCCCCAGAGTCATCCGCACGTCCATTCCTTCTACAGAATCCCAAGACCATGAAGAGGTGTGACTAATGTGTGTTTGAGGATGCTACAGGCAGTTTCTTCCCATCTTGGTAAAAATGGCCCAGCTCATGAGGACACCAGCGTTCAAGCCAGAGATTCTTTAAGTATATAGAGATATGCCAATGTAATAGGTTGCTATGGGCACCTAGCATGACCAGGTTCCGGTCTGCCTAAAGGGGCGTGTCATAATACTCCTAGCATTGAATAGAACAGTCCTTAGGTCTGCTTAGGTCTGCCTAAAGGGGGATTTCCCCCCTCCCCCTTGCAATAATAGAACCCGGAAACAATGGGCCAATGGAACCTCTCTCTCTCTACTCTCTCTGGTTCAAGCCTTCTAAAGCAGTGATGTCCGAGAAGACGTCACAGGGACTCGTGTATAAATACATCTTCTCAGTTCTTAGAATTGTGCTTTTGTTGCATGTGGTAGGGGGAGAAACGATGATTCAGTCAGAACACACTGACAAACAAATAACGCATGACAAAGACGACACCTCCGTCAGGGCCAAAGATACACACACACACACACACACACACAGACGCCGACACTAGTTTTCCGTGACGCACAGAAACAGCAGCAGAGCGCACCTGCATACGAGTGATAACAGTTAGTCACTGATAGCTCGGAGAAAACAAGAAGAGGAAAAAAATAAACTCAATTACAACTGAAAAAAGGGAAACACAATTATAATTTCATACCGAGTTTGTACAGAGAAGTGAGATGGGGGGGCTAAAGAGAGCTGATGCAAACAAACATCAGGGTCAAGTGCCAAAGCTCTTGGGTATCCGTTTGTTTGCTGGAGAAAAATGGGCTCAGAGCAAAGGTGCAAGAAAGGGGGAAACACCTTGTGAATGAGCAGTGATGCAGGGCAAGCACAGATGAGGAGGATGGTGCAAGAATGCTGCAACCCATCGCATGACCGACCAAGTGCTCACTTCAACATGGTTCAGTTAAGTCACGCTTCTTGTACCACCAGTGCAGGGGGGTTCTGTCGGATCCTAAGCAGATGTTTATGAGTGATTCTACGATTTCCCTACGCTTTTGGCAAAAGCAAAATGTCAATTATCAGTATTTTTTTCAACTAAATGACCTAGATGTTTACATAGTGTATATATTTAAGATTCCAAACAAACAAATTGTCAAGCTTAATCTTAAATCATTTGATAAATACTCTAATGAAAGCGAACATTTGCTTAATTATTTTGTCAACAGTGTTATGGACAAATACTATGTCATTTCAAACATATATAAAAAATACTACAGAGTTGAAACAATATATGTTTGAAAGTGCTTATGTCCCTTAGCAGTAATGTTGCCATTAATCTGTGCAACTGATATAGAAAATGTGATTGTTGAGCTTCATAAGTAGGATATTATGAGTCAGTGTGATACAGACTGACACATCATAAATCCCTGTAACGTCTGATTTGAATATAGTCACCCTCCTTACACAAGACTTCCTTCTCCAGAGATAATCCCTAGTGTATGTTCATAGGATTTTTCCAACACATAAGGGATCAATAGCACAAAAACACTTTCAAAACAGTCAACGGTGTAACTCAACTGTGTTACGGTCAACAGTGCAGGGGAACAAGTCGGCACTTTTTTAGGAGAAAAAAACAGAGCAGAAAAACCCATCTCCCTAGAACACAAATTATTTTGTTTGTTTGTCTGTCAATATGGATATAAATTGGCAAAAACATACTCCTCCTCAACTGTCATCAGTGTTGCCAGATTGGGCTGGTTCCCACCCAATTGGGCTGCTTAGGATGGCCGTGTGCGGGTAAAAATAGCATCTATCAGAAAAACCTTCCCACTGCCATATAAATTAATAGAATTGGGCGGGTTTTTAGGGCGGATTTTGATTATTTTTTGGGCTGGAAATCTGGCAACCCTGACTGTCATACTTAATTGTAACACCATTGACGGTAACACCGTTGACATTTCAGCCATTTTTATGGTGTTGTGCTAACTGAGGACCTCAAAAGTTCCACCACAACACCTTAATCAATTCATGTATCTGTATGCTTTATCTGTGTTTTTCTGCATGTGATTTCTAATTCAGATTCTTATGAATATGTTGATAACACTGTTGACAGGCAATTTTCCCGCTATGAGAACATGAAAAAGAATGGATTAAATTATGGAAGGATGGAGCTCAAAATTTACCAAAAAGTCTTCCCGTATCCTGCCAAAGATGTTATGACATCACGTGATGTTATTCGTATGGCCTAAGACCAAACTATTACTGATTTATGGAGGAGGTTTCAGACCGTGACACGGTTAACACAGTTTTCGTGGACACACACAAAATGGCAAATTTCATGTATAATGGAAAGGACAGTGGTCTTTCTGACAGTTTTGTCATATTGTGATGATTACTGTGAATCAACATTTGCAATCGTCTTGGGCAAAACAAGTTTCTTTACATGCTAATATGAAGACTGAATCTGACATTTGGAAAACAGGACGGCATGAAAACGCCCAAAACCAGTATTAAATATTCATTCTTGCTGAGGGAAATAATGCTATGTCTACACTTTCTGTATTATATGAAAGATAAATGTTTTCTAATGTCCAAAACATCATTGGATGCGGTTAATAGTTAATGGAATTGCCAAATAAAATCCACGGACTTAAAAGTGTAGGCGAATTAGAGAATCACTCTTATCTCTGTGCACATATAATGGCTTGGGGGTGCACTTTTTTCTTCCCCTGCCCCCCTCTCACCTGTAATTCTCGAGCCCTTCTAAAAGGCAATTACAGGGGTTGGATTGTACCTTCATGGCTTGCTGTCAAAGGGGTGAAAAAGTCACATAGCATCGAAATGAACCTGCCAGTGAGGCAGCACGGTGTACGTATGAGGGCCAAAGAGATTACAGACGCTCTCCGGGCCAGTTTGGCAGCTCCAGCCCATTATGAAAATCTCCATTCCTGGATATTGGAGCTCACTAAGACTCTGCTTGTATACGGAGGGGGGAAAAAACAGTCGATATTAAATCATAACATCAACCTTTCACAGACTACACAATAACTGAACCTACTGTTGCTCATCTTGAATATTTACATTCTGCAGATTACAGCAGTGCTGTTGCCGGTTGCCGTGACGAATTAACATATTTACACAAACCAGAGCATCCTGTAGCTTTGTTCGTACAACAACAACAAGAAAAAAACCCACACACAATCAGGAATCACCTCATATTTGTCAATCTTCTAGACAATGAGGACAAGTTTGGCCACAGACACTGGGAACATCAAAGGGCCCCGCTGGAGAATGACAGACGCAAATGCGATTACTGGAGGGCCTAACCCCATTTTCCACACAGACCTCGTATCCCTCATGGTTGCTGCTGATTGTTTCCGTCTGTGTGTTTGGATGTGTGTGTGTGTGTGTGTGTGTGTGTGTGTGTGTGTGTGTGTGTGTGTGTGTGTGTGTGTGTGTACACATAGATGTGGATGTGCATGTACGTAGTGTACGTGTATGTTTGTGTGTTTGTGTGTACACTTGCACAAACAACAGACCAAACAATAGAGCAGTTGTCTGTCACAGTCGAGGCAGTGATGAGTCAGACGAGCCGGCCACATGTGGCAGCGAGAGACACGCCACAGCACACTGAGGTACGCTACAGACTGGGGCCGACTGGGATATTAGGGCAGGAAACACTTCTCCACTTACTGGTGCCTCTAGACACATCACCAGAGAGAGAGAGAGAGAGAGAGAGAGAGAGAGAGAGAGAGAGAGAGAGAGAGAGAGAGAGAGAGAGAGAGAGAGAGAGAGAGAGATTATGCAAATAATGTAGAGATGCATTATGTAAACACCCAGAGTAACAGCCCATCAGATATACAGAAGTAATCTCACCAAATCCCAAAATGAATGCTGCATTTGTTGACACTGCTTCGATTTGGTTTGTGGGATTCAGCAGATGATTTAAAGCCTTTAAAGCAGTGGTGGTTCTCAACCTTTTTTGAACAAACGCCCCCTGGACCTCATCATAAGCGTCCAAACGCCCCTTGATTTCATCATAAGCCTGCCATTGCCCCCTTTAGATAGACTTATGACCCCAAATGGCAACTAAGCACCGCCCCCTCTCAGCTGTCTGCTTCTCAATGCCCACCAAGGGCTCCCAAACACCCTCTGGGGGGCTGTAGTGCCCCTGTTGAGAAATATTATTTCATGTTTACATAAAGTCAATTTTGAAGAAAACAAAATTAATATGTGCTGTTATCAGTATGTGTAACCAACCACAATTAGGCCTATGTCACATTTCAGAGTGAAATGATTGTCTTTTAATTTCCCTTAATGTGGTGAACAAGTCACCTGAATGCTTCCTATCATTCAGCAGTCAAAAATGAACAACAGAGCATGACAAACAAGAATGTTTCTTGCTCATGCTATAATTAGAGAATGAAAGTAGTTTGATTTCTCACAGGTTGGGAAAATTGCATCATCAGGTGAAATAATAATGCCTATTGTGCTTTGTAATACACATGCTTAAATGTTGCAATGATTTTATTTTTAGATGTCATCTCGTAAGCTAGTGTTGTTAACCAGGTTCAGCAAAGACCGAAGACTTTTTTTAGGAATTAAACTCAGGTTGTTCTTGAATCGAAATCAGGGGTTTGAAGAATCAAACCCATGTTAGACATGCGTTTGCCATCAGTCAAGTCATTTCAGTTGAAGGCAACTGGATTTTTATTTTTGAGCTCCGCTCTCCAGAAATGAATAACTTCAGAAAATGAAACTCCTTCAAAAAGATGTCCAGGTCCATGTTGTACCTAGTGTACAACTAAACCTTTTTGAAGTCTGAATGCCTAGGATTAGAACATGTCACAGTCTGAACTGGCCTAAGGTGACCTGTTTGAAAATTAATCTTTACAGACTTGTTTGACACCAATGTCTTGGTTGCTTCGTCACACACCAGCTCTCCTGCTGACAGATGAGGATGAGACATCATCCCCAATGAGAACACCACAGTCCACAGAGACAAACTCACTCAGCTTTCACTGGAGGAAGTGGTGGCTGACAATTACAAAAGTAGCCTACCACTAGAGACTTTCTCTCCTCCTCTCTCCCTCTCCTCCCTTTCTCACTCAGCCTCTCTATAGGCTCTCTCTATCTCTCAATCCCACCCACGGCTTCAGCACAGTACCATTGCCACTGCTGCTGCCTTCGCGAAGCACTGGGTTAGCTCCGACATTTCATACTCGGTTAATCATCTAATCATCTCCGCCCACTCCTCATAAGCCACCTTCCCCATGGGGTCTGCACGCATGACACACGCCTGGCCCAGTGGACCACGGAGATGGAGACTAGAGACCAGAGAGAGGCCTGGAAATAGCCGACAGTGTATAGACAGGACTGCAGTGGAAGTCTCTGTCTCTCAACACAGTACTGTATAAGTAAGAGTAAAACAGTAGCAGTAAATAAAAGTGAGAGTGAAGTGAGTAGCCTAAATGATGAAATAGTGCGGTAGGGAGGCACACGTGTCAATCTACTCACTAACTTGCAATACTGTGCACAGAGACAAAAAGTTTCTTGCAGAACTTCACTGCTGAGCTGAACAGCATACCTGATATACCGTATGCAGTTCACCAATAAATACCTGCATTATGGCTCCCTCCACTTTTACCCAAGGTTAATGTTGTACTGTACATCATGAATCCTGTAGGTAATACAGCGGCATCGCCCTGAATGTGCTGGAGAGCATTGCATTGTATTGTACCAGCTGTTGGACAGATCACAACAAGGTGTTTCTGTATTATTCATCACTGTACTTAGGCAACATCATTAATGTTTTATCCTGCATATAAATTCACCTCTATATTTGAAAAATATTTTTCATTCAGCAAAACTTGAGATACTTATCCCTTACCTACACATTGTCCTATTAAGTGAAAAAGTTTATTTTTTGTTTATTTATGTACTGTACCGCAATGCTTGTGCAGGCAGGGAGGGAGGATCAAGGTTATGCACTCTGAAACGATTTTACACTTTTCTTTTGGTGCTGTTTGAATTCAATTCAATTTAATTAGGACCCCTGGTCCCCCAAAGTTACGGACTATGTGTTAACGTCTCCCTAAGCTCTTCATTTGAAGGGTCTGCAGACCATGAAAATGTTGGTGTCAACAGAGAGAGGGAAATAATGTCTACATGGACGCCGCTCTGTTTCCTGACAGAATGACACCATCTGTGTGGTACTCTTGACTGCCTTTCCTATAAACCAGCACTGTTTTTGCAGACACTAAACTGTTGTTGTTTTGCTCATCTCCGTTCTTGCACTTAAGTGTGCCTTTTTCCTCTTTCATTTCAATCTTTTCTTCCTCTTAACTAGGACGGAGCCTGTTGAAGATGTGTGCAGTATGGGTACTGTGTGTTTGCTACCTTACACATTTAAATAATATACATGATCTAGTTACAGTGAAGTAAGGAAGTAACAGTGATATTATTTTATTTGGTGAATAATGTTTCAGAATAATAAGGAAGACATGGCGATGTGACACGATAAGTCACTGCAAAATGGCACATATCATGATATTCTTTTTCAGCTGATATATATGTATGATGTATGCATACTGATTTATATAAAACATGTTAAGATGTCTAGACATCAAGCGAGGAGAGAGAGAGAGAGAGGGCACACTCCCCCATCAGTATTCAGCTGAAGGCTGAAGCCTTTCCCCGCAGACAGGATGATGAAAAGCCAGTGTCTGTCTGCATGTAATGGCTGATAATAACAAATGTTAAACAAGTCATCAGCCGCCCGCGACCATGGTACCCTTATCAGGGGGGGCCGATAAACAGCTCCACTGCTCTGCGATGTCAAAACCATCTAATTGCCCGGACAGAAATGATCAAATTTTCTCAATCTCTCTCTCTATTTCACACACAACACACATGCATAGATACACAAAGTAGTCAGATGCACAAACACACACACACACACTCAAACAATATGCACACACAGTCACACACACTGATACAATGCCATACCCTGTCCAAAATAATGACATTTCCTCTCTCTCTCTCTCAACACACATGCATAGATATACAAATAGTCAGAGCACACACTCAAACAAACATCAAGCACACACACACAGTCAGATAAACTGATACCATGCCATGCCCAGCCAAAAATATCGTAATCACATTTTCACTCTCTCTCTCATTCACACACAAGACATGCTTAGATAGGCAAATAGTCAGACTCACACACTCAAACACAGTCACACACACTGATACTGCAATCCCATGTCCAGCCACAAATGAAAAGTTTCACTCTCCTTCTCATTTACACACAACACACATGCATACAGTATATCACGAAAGTGAATACACCCCTCACAGTTTTGCAGATTTTTGAGTATATCTTTTCATAGGAAAGCATTACAGAAATGTAACTTTGACACAATGATTAGTGACCTTTTAACAACATATTTAACCGCTTAAATTTCTTTTTCACTCAGAAAAAAACAAAATACAGCCATTAATGTTTGAACATGTACTCACAAAAGTGAGTACACCCCAGATTAAAATCCGGTAGAGAAGGGGCTATGTTGGCTCGAATTGTCTCGAAATGAAACGAAATGAAAAGGGATGACAAGGGAGGTCATCAGTGTGCGTTTCAACCTTTCTTTGCATTGAACTTTTACATTTTGAGTCTGCATCTGGCTTAAATAGATTGGTGTGAGATTTGAATGCAATCCTATGGAGAATGTCATGATCTGCTTCAGTATTCACAGTGCATGTTGACATGCATGTTTCTTTTAGGTGTATTTCAGATTGCCAATGTTGACAGCATTCATGCATCCCCAAACCATGTCAGTCCCACTACCATGCTTGGCTTATGAGAGGATACAACTTTTTTGTAAAACTCACTTGTTTACCACCACACATGCTTGACACCATCTAAGCAAATTTGTTTATCTTGGTCTCAGGAGAGATGAACAGACCAAGGATATGGATCACTGGAACCATGTCGTGTGATCTGAAGAGACCAAGATAAACAAATTTGCTTTAGATGGTGTCAAGCATGTGTGGTGGTAAACAAGTGAGTTTTACACAAAAGATGTATCCTCTCATAAGCCAAGCATGGTAGTGGGACTGACATGGTTTGGGGATGCATGAATGCTGTCAACATTGGCAATCTGAAATACACCTAAAAGAAACATACATGTCAACATGCACTTTGAATACTGAAGCAGATCATGACATTCTCTATAGGATTGCATTCAAATCTCACACCAATCTATTTAAGCCAGATGCAGACTCAAAATGTAAAAGTTCAATGCAAAGAAAGGTTGAAACGCACACTGATGACCTCCCTTGTCATCCCTTTTCATTTCGTTTCATTTCGAGACGATTCGAGCCAACATAGCCCCTTCTCTACCGGATTTTAATCTGGGGTGTACTCACTTTTGTGAGTACATGTTCAAACATTAATGGCTGTATTTTGTTTTTTTCTGAGTGAACAAGAAATTTAAGCGGTTAAATATGTTCTTAAAAGGTCACTAATCATTGTGTCAAAGTTACATTTCTGTAATGCTTTCCTATGAAAAGATATACTCAAAAATCTGCAAAACTGTGAGGGGTGTATTCACTTTCGTGATATACTGTATATACACAAATAGTCAGACACTGACACACACACACACACACACACACACACACACACACACACACACACACACACACACACACACACACACACACACACACACACACACACACACACACACACACACACACACACACACACACACACACACACACAATGCCAGTGGCCAATGGCTCCACAACAATGGACTTGACCCAGCGTGGGTGGCAAAAGAGAAGGTTCGTGGCTTGTTTTCGGACAGCTAACGCTCACACAGGAGGAGACCCGGCACACTGCCTGAGTCAGAGGCTGAATCAGAGTTTGGTCACATCAATACATTTTAAAAAGTTCAAAACCTTTAAAGGTGGGACCTTGTTAAAAATACCAAAAATAGTGTCTTCTTTAAAAAACTGTTGTCTTTTCCTTCTGAGAGCAGGGCAAGTTAGAATATGCTTAATTGATAAGAGATGTCCACAAAAATCACAGAGGGGAGGTTCACTTCCAGTTAGCAAAAAAGCATGGGTGAGTCTAGAGTGGCCAATTCTACACCTTGTGTAGACGACTTGATCATGTCTGCATGAGAATGATTGAGTAATCAGCTGTTTCACAGAATTGCATATATCATGCAGCTTATTTCCAGCACAATCATCCCATTCGGCTTGCCATTTATCCATTATGTAGGAAGAAAGTACAGGCTTGATGTCAGAGACAGGTAGAAAGAAAGAAAAAAGAAAGAACGCAAAGAAAAGAAAAGAAAAGAAAGAAAGGAAAGGGATAAAGGTACAGAGAATTGGGGAAAGATGAAAGAGGTTGACTGAAGGCAGACAAAGAAGAGAGAAAAGGTGATGGACAGAGATTGATAAAGATGGATGGAGCACAAAAGATATGGAGACAAACTTAATGTCCACAGCTTTTGGCAAAGAATGGGGTTGGTGGTATATACAGTAGATGGATGGGTGTCTTCATCTAGCCTCATCTCTGGCGTCTCTACCCTCTCTCTGAACCCCCTGACTGCCCAGTACAGCCCTAAACCCGGAGTGGAAGAGAGCAGGGAGTCCACAGTAGGAGACAGAGGCTCCCACATCTCCCCTTACTGCACGCTGAGGACCACATCCTGTAGACAGAGACGCCCCATTCAACACTTTGTTAGGATGATGGATGAGCGTCTACTTGATCTCTGCTTCATTTCTGGCATCTTTCGGTCTCCCCCGACTGCAGAGTGACAGGCAACAAGAAGGTGCTGTGCTCAGTAGGAGAGCATCCCACATTCCACCTTACTGCACGCCGAGGACACAAGAGTTTCTCGACTCTGGAGCCAGAGAAGCACTAACAGCCTAATCTCTAGGCAGGAAAACATGCAGTGTTCAATTAACAGTTAGAGATTAATCTGGGGCCAAATACAATCCACTCCAGGAAATGTTTAAGCGATATTCTGGGTTTTTTGTCATAGGACCCGATTTCCTAGTTAGCTGGTTCTAATTGCAGAGGTCGCTGGTGCTAGGCTAGCGAGAGTGAAAGGCTTTTTTGTAGCCTGGCTGCCACAAAAACAGTATCATACCCAGTCAACTTAACACCAGAGGAAAATAAATTAACTATGCTACACTCTCGATATGAATGTCTGTGTCTATCGATTTATTGTAGAGGTAAAACAAACTTGTACAGTACTTATATCTGAGATCAGAATTGTACTTTCTGTTTAACAGCTTGGTGGAGTTCCGTTCTTTCTGGATATTCCGGTGGAAAGTAGTGAACACTTTTCGGTTCCAATCTAGTTCATGTTTCGAATTGGTATATTCACAGCCATGTTTACCATGTTACGACTTTTTTGGGTTTTAATCAATTGATCCAAAGGCAGGTGATCTACAGCTAGCTAAAATAAGTCTGGTGATTCTCTTTTGAAGTGAGTTGGTTATATTACAAGTGACATAAAATGTTGCTACTGCTGAGAAAACATTCCCTCACTATTTCATACAAGGTTAGCTTCATTTCAATCGGTATTCTATCAACACAGGCACTTACAATTCTTGTGCTTTGTGGATTGGTAAGGTTGTTAGTGGCAGGCTACAAAAAGGCAGTTCACTTGCGCTATACTAAAATCTCAGAGTGTCACTTTAAACCGACTGTTGAAAGATTTATTGTGAAAAACCCTCTCTGTCTCCTTCTCTGACCCCTGACGTGTGCTCAGAGTGGGAGACAACAGGTGGGCTGTCCTTAGAAATCCTCCCACTGCCTTCCTA
This sequence comes from Engraulis encrasicolus, assembly GCF_034702125.1. Lineage (NCBI taxonomy): Eukaryota > Metazoa > Chordata > Actinopteri > Clupeiformes > Engraulidae > Engraulis > Engraulis encrasicolus. The sequence goes on from NC_085863.1 coordinate 54,479,447, forward strand.
CAGTACTGCACACAGAGAAGTTTGTACAGTAGACCTTGGCCGTTTCCCAATGTCTAGTGTGCACCCTTCGAAGTGTGTCAGCCTTCGTAGTCACACCCAGTGATTGGATACTCTTTGGGGAACTCAGCTGAGTATCCAATCACTGAGCCTGACTACGAAGGCTGACACACTACCAAGGCTCATACACTTGACATTGGGAAATAGTGCTTGGCTTGGGCTATAGTACAGTACACAACGATGAGACTGAGAAGCACTGGCACCAATCATCACTTTGTTTCACACTTCCCACCAAAAGGCAGGGCTGGCGGATCAGTGTCCAGACGGCACTGATTCTGGCAAACTACAGCAAACTGTGCATGCAATGTGAGCAAGCATTAAAATCTGTTCCAATGTTTTCTTTTCAACTGGGCATTTGGGACTCTCAGCAAGCCCAGCACAATGAGGCAATAGTTTTAGATGATAACAACACACTTCCATTTAACACACTTGTGTAAACAAAATTAACAGAGGGAGGATTTAAAAAAAATAGGAAACCGCATTAAACCAAACTACAAGGACTCAGTGTTGAGATCCAGAGTTTTTTTAGATAGCAGATGCTCACACACAGTCAGGACAAGATGTCAGTTATTCCTATATACAGTGACACAATTGAAACAGCGCCTCCATAATAGCATTCATACAGTCCATGAAAACATATGCAAAGCTAAATAATCCAAACCTCCAAGAGTAGTCGCCGTGAGGTCAGCTGGCTTGTCGGCAAAGCCAGTTGGACTTCTTTAGCCAAATAAGTCAAGTCAAGACGGTTTTATTGTTTATACGTTTACATGCACTGGTCATACATAGACTTGAAATTCCGTTTCTTACTTTCCCATGCAGACATAGATATACTTTAGGTATAGACATAGACGGTGTGGACATAGACAGTACACATAGACAGTACACATACAGTACACCTAGAGTACCTATTCAGTGCACATACAGTACACCTACAGTACCTATACAATACACTAGGTATGCACGATGTGAAACATTTCGGCCGATACCGATATCCGATATTGAGGTTTTGGCCGATAACCGATATCAACCGATACCGATGTTTTTTAATTTTTTTAAAGAGATAACATTTAATACAGACTGACTATTATGCAAACAAACTGAATTTTTGAATGTCCTCTTATTTCCAAAAACACTTTTTAACTCCCTGTGATAAAATTAGATAAAAAATAGAGACAAACTAGAAGACAAACAATGAAAGTCACCGTCAAGTCCAATCTTTTAGAACCGTAACATACTGTATATATAAAAAACATTGGCGTTAACATCGGCCCAGTTTTGCCCATCGGACCGATGTCCGATGTGTTGAGAAATGTCAAAAATCGTTCGATACAGATACATCTGGCCGACACATCGTGCATCCCTACAATACACATACAGACATTAAGGGCAAGACTGGACAAACAGAAGACACACAGTCTGGCTGAGGTGTGAGCAAGGGTATGGTAGAGTGGCAGCCTGCGGTGGGGTGGCATGGTGTGGTGTGCCACTAGAGTGGGGTGTAGGGGTGGCACTGACTCATTCTTAGTCGCCCAAAAGCCCCCTTCGAGTCAGGAGAAGATGGAGGGGAGCGTACCCGTGTGCATGCTCAATGTTATGTTGTGCCTCGCTTAATGACTACAGCCCACGGAAAAGGTCAGGCTGATCATGACGCCGCCGCCGTCTGCGGATAAGTCTCTAAAACTTCCTTGCCTCAGCTCGGCTGTGCTGTGCCACTGATATTATTTCTTTCTGCTTCTATATACTGCAAAATATGAAAAAATATGAAAATGAATATTTGAAAATATCATTTCCAGCAAGCAAGCTTCTTTTTCAAGATTCAAGTAAAATCACTAGGTCATATATATATATATATATATATATATATATATACAGGTCCTTCTCAAATAATTAGCATATTGTGTTAAAGTTCATTTTTTCCCCATAATGTAATGATAAAAAAAATAAACTTTCATATGTTTTACATTCATTGCACACCAACTGAAATATTTCAGGTCTTGTTTTGTTTTAATATTGATGATTTTGGCATACAGCTCATGAAAACCCAAAATTTCCATCTAAAAAAATTAGCATATCATGAAAAGGTTGTCTAAACAAGCTATTAACCTAATCATCTGAATTAACCAATTAACTCTAAACACTGGTAAAAGCTTCCTGAGGCTTTAAAAAGTCTCAGCCTCTTTCATTACTCAAAACCGCAGTCATGGGTTAGACTGCTGACCTGACTGTGTTTAACATTGAAGTCAATGGCAGTGGCATTGCATGAGGGTTATGAAAGCCCAGATATCATTGATGCTTAGCTGTCAGCTGTTTGTTGTTCTTTGATCTGGTGACCCACACTTCCCTCTTCATTATACTCCATAGATTTCCATACCAAGTTTTTGTATTTTTAAGAAAAATCAATTCTAATTTGCCAGACAGAACTTTCCATTGACTGTGAATGGGGTTTCATGTCTGGCAAATTAGAATTGATTTTTCTTAAAAATTTGGTATGGAAATCTATGGAGTATAATGAAGAGGGAAGTGTGGGTCACCAGATCAAAGAACAAAAAACAGCTGACAGCTAAGCATCAATGATATCTGGGCTTTCATAACCCTCATGCAATGCCACTGCCATTGACTTCAATGTTAAACACAGTAAGGCCAGCAGTCTAAACCATGACTGTGGTTTTGAGTAATGAACAAGGCTGAGACTTTTTAAAGCCTCAGGAAGCTTTTACCAGTGTTTAGAGTTAATTGGTTAATTCAGATGATTAGGTTAATAGCTTGTTTAGACAACCTTTTCATGATATGCTAATTTTTTTAGATGGAAATTTTGGGTTTTCATGAGCTGTATGCCAAAATCATCAATATTAAAACAAAACAAGACCTGAAATATTTCAGTTGGTGTGCAATGAATGTAAAACATATGAAAGTTTATTTTTGTATCATTATATTATGGGGAAAAAATGAACTTTAACACAATATGCTAATTATTTGAGAAGGACCTGTATATATATATACACACATATATATACACATATATATACACATATATATATATAATATTTTAGACAAAGTCACCTCATAACTAGTACTTTTAAAAGTGAATTATTTGTTTAGACTTGTTTCAAGAATTTGCCAATGGAACAAGTAATTGTTTCTTGATCACATCTTTTCTTAAACTTGTTACAAGCAGATGTACAGGCTTTGTTTGCTTAAAGCAAGTAAAGGCATCTGATCAAGAATAAACTGACTTGTTCCTTTGGCAAAGGTCACAGTGCTCATGCCGTCTGTGTCCGCAGATGAGTCTCCAAAACGTCCTCAACTGTGCTGTGCTGCGCGGTATTATTGTTGTGAGGGCGTTTAATTATAATACCTGAGCTGGGTTTTGGGGGAGTTTTGTTGCCGCCGACCAGCTGTCAGAGAACATAAAAGATAACCCATTCTCTGGCGTGACTGAGTCTCCGCTCGTCAACTGCCAAAACTTTCTCTCGTTATGAGGGGAGAATGAGGGCGTCTGTAACTTGGAACAATACTTGTCAATTTAGGACGTTTCGTTCTCTCTCTCTCTCTCTCTCTCTCTCTCTCTCTCTCTCTCTCTCTCTCTCTCTCTCTCTCTCTCTCTCTCTCTCTCTCTCTCTCTCTCTCTCTCTCTCTCTCTCTCTCTCTCTCTCTCTCTCTCTCTCTCTCTGCATACTCAGCACAGTGTTAGTTAACTTTTTAAAAACATCAATGACTGATAACTTTATGATGGCTACAACAAATAACCCCCAAGACTATTTTTAGAATTTCTACTTGTATTTCGAAAAATATTTTTCTCAACAGTATACTTATTAAACTGAAAACACATCAGGCCTAACGGATTCATAATAAATATATCATGGTGTGATAGCACAGTATTCATCTGTGAGAATGAATGCACCGGTGTGTCTTTGTAAAAGGACGGCTTCATATAAATCAGTTTTAATCAAAAACTAATGTTACATCAGGCAGACTTCAACATTTGAAGGTATGATTGTGCATCTCTGAGCAGAAAACCAAATCTACTCTGTCACACCTGGCGCACTGTGTCAAGAAAGATCAATCAGACACATCAATCAGGCACTTCACAGTTTTGGTGCCAAAATGACAAAACTGGACTGGTCATGTGGCACACTGGCCATTTTCCCGGTGGGCATACAGTCTGAAGGGGCCAAGGTTATTTTTTGGTTTGTTTCTTGTTTTCTTAGGGACTGACCCAGAGTTTAGAGGAGGCAGCTCATTGATCCATTTCAACATAAACAGAGGACTGAGTCAAGCAGGATATAGTATGAAAACTAGCTGTATGGGTGGGGGGCCAGTTTAAGCCCAAAATTGCAAGGTGCTTTTTTGGTCCCGGGCCAGCCCTCAGTAACGGCAACACAGACTGTGGAGGAGTGCCATAAAAATCAATAAACTGATGCATGAGAACCAGAAATACTGAATCGTCAATATATTGATGTATTATTATAACTTTAACCAGATCGATACTCGATATTGACGGGAACAGAGGACACTGAATGAGTGTCACGATCACAACATGTGATGCGCATGTGTGCCTGGCCTTCACACCTTTGACAGCATATCTGTCTCAGCTAACATCCTACTATCAGACCAAATTTATGCTTCTATTAGGACCCCTGAATCTGCACTCAAAGTAATTGGTGGGCTCATCTCCCCTTCATTTGTACTCTTTGGCTCTTCTTAACAGCAGATTAGCCATGGCTAAAAAGAGAGGAGGAGGTATTTAAAACTGATCACCTCCCTTTCAAGAAAAGAGGGAAAAAACATAACAGAACAAAGCTTCTCGAGCAAAGAAAATCTTAATTAATGGTTTCGAAATAATCAGCACAGAAATAAGTGTTTAGAGAGTATTTATACAGGTCTTTTGCAATCCAACAGGTGGCACTACTGTAAGCACAAAAACGTGACATATGAAGAGCACAAACAAAGACAAAAACAAAACAGCAGAAAGGGGGGAAAAATCTGGAACCCTGAAAAATACAGTTCTGGTCTCAGCAGAGGTAATGTGTGTGAAATTGTGGAAGGAAAGTAAACGCTTTATCAAACAGGATTTTCGTGGCCGTGGTCTCCATCTTCCTGCTGCTCTGCCGTTGCCATGGTGATGCACTGCAAGCCTTGCTACCGTGGTCAGGAAGAACCCCCCCTTCACAAGGATACATGCCACAGACGAAAGGATTACTTCTATCAGTCTCTCGATCAAATATGCTTTATCTCATCATAGTCGGCTTTGGTTGCTCACCACATGGCAGAGGTGGAAAAAAACAAACAGGGCTACCCCTGCCAGAATCAACGTGGGAAAAAAACCCTTTGGGCTTCAAACCAAGTGACTGAATCTGAAATAAAACAAGAATTACTCTGATAAGTGTCTCGTAAGTATGCAATACCCAAAGAATTGAAAGGATTTTTTTGTCCACATTGATGATAAATTTCAAATATATTTCACCAAAATCCTCATAAGTGCGCTGTCATGCAGAACGTTACTGTACTTTCATCTTTAAAAAATAAACTTAGCTGGTTAGAGAACACTATAGATACAACAAAGAACTGAAGAGGAAAAGAAAAGAAAAGAAAAAGCAAGGAGGTGTAGTTGGAGAGGAGGGAAAAAAATGAAGTTACAAAGGCGCAGAGCACACCGAAGTGTCTCAAACAGAGAGCGTTATGGCCCTGTGGTCTGCTGTGAGACTGTAGGGGCTCTTATTTATGTGATTTGCCCTCCTCGAAGAATAGCACTCCTTCCCTTTTGTTCAGGAGAATGCTAGGCAAAAAAAATCTCTGGAGCCCCTGAACAAATGGGACACATTTAGAAACATGAAATGGCACAAAAGTATGGTATATTGTTCCCCTGAGGGGAGTCAATAAGAAAGAGCCATTTTCTGAAATTTGAGTGAATAATGGCTCGAGCACTTGTTCTTGCTGATGCCATTGTCCCGACAAAATGAAACGGCTAATCGTTTTAAAGCAATTAACTGCAGTGTCAAGAAAAGGCTAAATACTGTGTGTGATGTCGATGGTAATTTGCATTTCACATTACAGCGCCCACTATGGAAAACCTAGTATGGTAGTCGCACTTGCTCCGTAGCCATAGCTTGGAAGCCTGCCATGAAACGTAAGGAGTGGTGGAAACCAACAGCTAATATTGCTTGCCCAAGTCTTTCCTCAGAGGTCACACATCCATTCAGAAACAGGAAATTATGCATTGCACAATTGTAATTATACTGTTTTTTTTTCTGAAGAAAATCAATAAAAACTGTTAAAAGAAACAGGAAATTATAGGAGAACTGACTGGTTGTTTTGCCCAAAAAGCACATCCAGTACAGTATAACATAACATAGCCATTATATCATATGTCAAGCTCCACTTTTCTCTTATTCGTGTTAGTGAACACAAGTGGAGACAAAGTCATGTTTTGGACATGACTGTTCTTTTTCTGACTACCTTCCATCTCTCTCTCTCTCTCTCTCTCTCTCTCTCTCTCTCTCTCTCTCTCTCTCTCTCTCTCTCTCTCTCTCTCTCTCTCTCTCTCTCTCCACTCCGGATGTGTGAAATCTCATCTTAAAAGATGCTGAACTCACTGCGGGCTATATAAGCGAGTGAGTCATCCATGACAATGCGTCGGTCGGGCTACAGCAGCCGGGCAGCTCTCTGGCAGTGGCCAGACCAGCGAGCGCATACATACCGTACCTCACAGCGCATGAAATACCTGAGCACTCGGCACCAGAGGAGGAAGGTGTGTATGGTATATATAACACAGGACGGGGAGACCGCTGTTCCAACCGCTGACCTCCAGCTTCGCTCTAGTGGACCTGAAGTGGTTGGCTAGCTTCACACTAGCACATCGATTGTGATACTTAAGACCCTTTAAACAGCTGTACTGGGTTTTCTTCACAGGGTAAGTAGCCAAAAGGAAAATGTCATGGTTTCGTAATCCATTTAGCACCTGATAAACAATCCTAAGAATAACCCAAGGCCTGTTAAAAAAAATATGAAAGAACAGCTATAATGCTACACTTCACTTCAAACAGGGACCTTCAACTATTTCGAATGAAAAAAACAAACATTCTCCTCAAGTATGTTGTATATTGACTTTTTTCAAACTTTCTTACTTTTTCAAGGATTTTCTTTTTGTTGTTGTTGCTGGTTACACATGAATTGTCTTTAAAAAGATCCTCAATTGGGGTGATGGGTTATCTGAGACAACACAATCTGAAAATTCTCTATACCGTATGTGGACATTACATAACATCACACTATCACAAAACAGCACCACGGCTGCATCCACAGATAATAGCTGAAGGTGTTGTTCACACCGTGAGAGAATAACACTAAACACAAAATGGCAAACAAGATTTTACTATAGTGCTCAGATAGCCAGAAGAACCCACCATCTGTTGAAACAAATGAAAAAATAAGGCAAAGGCTGACAACTGTTATTACTAATCCCTGTGATAGCATATTTTACCTCTTAACGATCAATAATAACAATAATGTTGCCCATACTTAAGGTGCAATGCCATGGGTAAACTATTTGTGTTTAGTAAGGTTAACCCCTTAGCACAGCACCTATGTTATAACCTTACTGTCACCAAAACTGTAATGTCTATGTCTTAATCTGTTACTTAAGTCTCTCAGCACTGTCATAGCAATGTTATTATGATGTAGTTGAGTATTTTCAGCAAAGAGTGAAAAGGCCCACCGGCGACCCCATCTGCAGTAAGAGGCTACGAGGATTTCACCAAATACAGGTATCTGAACAATTCCATGTGGTTTTAAATTATGACTACAGATATTGTGTATACAGTATAGGCTACTGGAGGTCTATTGCAGTTTTAGTTATTATTTTTGGTGCATTCTGTCATGAGCTCGCTCCCTGGCATCCTTCTTTTGACCCTTATTTCGCTCTCTCTGTCGCTCTCTCTCTCTCTGTGCCTCTCTCTCTCGCTCTCTCTCTGCCTGTCTCACTCTCTCTCTGTCTGCCTGTCTCTCTCTCTCTCTCTCTCTCTCTCTCTCTCTCTCTGCCTGTCTCTCTCTCTCTCTCTCTCACTGTCTCTCTCTCTGCCTGTCTCTCTCTCTCACTTGCTGTCTCTCTCTCTCTCTCTCGCTCTCTCTCTCTGCCTGCCTTGTTCTCTGTCCCTCCCTGTCTGCCGGTCTTGTGCTCTCTCTCTCTCTCTCTCTCTCTCTCTCTCTCTCTCTCTCTCTCTCTCTCTCTCTCTCTGTGCCTGTCTTGTTCTCTGTCCCTCCCTGTCTGCCGGTCTTGTTCTCTGTCTCTCTCTCTGTCTGGTCTGTCTCTGTCTGTCGTTGTATGTGTCTGACTATCTGGTGTTGTCTCTATCTACCTGATTCTCTCTACTGTTTAACTACCTCAATTGCCTTCTATCATCTGCCACTCTCTCTGTTCTGTCTCTGCTCTGTCTGATTGTCCTCACCTGTCTCTACTCATTGTCTCTCGTTAACCACCCAGCTGTATCCCATCTCCCTCCTGATTCCTCTGTGTATATATAGTCCTGTCTTTGTGTTTGTCCTTGTCGGATCGTCTTCAAACCTGGCATCCTGTTGTTCTGTTTGTCCACGTCTTGACCACCAGTAACCCTGTCTGTTGTCCTGATCCGATTCCTGCTCCTGACCCCGTTCTTGTTCCAGTATCTGTTCCTTCCCGATCTGCATCCAAACCCGAACCCTCTCTGCCTGAATCCCTGTGATCGACCTGGACCGGTTTGACAATCTCTGCTCTCCCGCTCCGGTAACTTTGACCTGCCTTTTGTCATTTCAACCACGATTCTGATTTTACCCAGAACTGTTCTTCTGCCGCGTTTCATCTGCCCTGTTGTGTGTGTGTTCCCCCCAGGACTTCCGGACCCTCCACCACCTGCTCCAGACGCTCCTCTGCCACTGGGGGACACACACACACAGGCTCCAGGATTCATGCTCCCTACTCCCCTTCCCAATATTCAATAAACTCTGAAAACGTGACGCACTTGGGTCCTCGTCTGTCCAGTTTATGACAGTACGATCCGACCAGCATGGACCCAGCGCACGCCACACCCAGCCGGACTCTTGCTGACCCCGAACCAGCTACTGCCATGCGGCTTCGTCACAACATCCAGCAACAGCAACTGTCGATCCAACAGCAAGAGCAACAGATCCAGCAGAACCAAAAACAACTGGACAAGATCATGGAACTGCTCGCTCTCCAGACTGCTTCACCCGTTTCCCCCTGCCCAGCTCCAGCCTCTCCGCCCGTCTGTCCAGCCCCAGCATGTCCACCTGTCTGTCCAGCCCCTGACTTTGCTACCTGCTTCAAACACTTGGAGGAATTTCACACCCTGAGGAGAAGGTTGACCCCAGCCCTCAACTCTGTTATGAATACCAAGAGACAGCTGGTGGCTGTAAGAATTATAATGGACACCCTGCAGCGGAGGCCATGGCTTCTCGAGTTTGGACTCACTGACGTAAAAGAAAGCATGGAGCTTCATGAGAAGCAATTGCAACTGCTGCTGGCAGTGGAGAAGAGAGCACCCTTGGCCAACCCACTTGAACCAGACCCGGAGCCAGACGCGCCGCCAGACCCGGAGCCAGTTACCCTTCCTGATCCTGACCTGCAGCTAGAGTACGGCGTGCTGCTAGAGCCGGAGCCTTATGCAGCGCCCAACCCAGACACGAAGCCAGTCATTTCACATGACCCAGGGTCGGAACCCTTCGTTCTGGTTGACCTGGAGCCTCCCATCATCCGAGTAGCTGGGACCCCCGACGCAGACACTCCGAAAGAGACCCTCGCTTGGACCAGGACCCCCAGCGACATCGGTCCATCCGAGACCTCCGCTCCGTCCGAGACCCTCAATCCGGCCAAGGTCCCTAACGAACTGCCTGACCCGGGACCCGATGCGCCGCCTGACCCGGAGACCGAGTCGCTACCTGACCCTGACCCAAAGCCAGAGCCCGAGCCCGATGCGGTTTCCATGGCTGAGACCTCAGACGCGGTCTCCCCGGCTGCGGCCCTCTCTGCGGCCGGACCCCCGGCCCTCTCTGCGGCCGGACCCCCGGCCTCGTCTGCTGCCGGACCCCCGGCCCCGTCTGCTGCCGGACCCCCGGCCCTCACGGCTGCCGGACCCCCGGCCCCGTCTGCTGCCGGACCCCCGGCCCCGTCTGCTGCCGGACCCCCGGCCCCCTCTGCTGCCGGACCCCCGGCCCCGTTTGCGGCCGGCCCCCCGGCCCCGTCTGCTGCCGGACCCCCGGCCCCGTCTGCTGCCGGACCCCCGGCCCCCTCTGCTGCCGGACCCCCGGCCCCGTCTGCGGCCGGACCCCCGGTCCCGTCTGCGGCCGGACCCCCGGCCCCGTCTGCTGCCGGACCCCCGGCCCCGTCTGCGGCCGGACCCCCGGCCCCGTCTGCTGCCGGACCCCCGGCCCCGTCTGCGGCCGGACCCCCGGCCCCGTCTGTGGCCGGACACAGGTCACCCTGTCCGGTTGCCGGTCCCCCTGATCTGCCTGACCTGTCTGAACCGCCTGATGGCGGCCCCCCTGATCTGCCTGACCTGTCTGAACCGCCTGATGGCGGCCCCCCTGATCTGCCTGACCTGTCTGAACCGCCTGATGGCGGCCCCCCTGATCTGCCTGACCTGTCTGAACCGCCTGATGGCGGCCCCCCTGATCTGCCTTACCTGACTGAACCGCCTGATGGCGCCCCCCTCGATCTGTCTGACCCGCCGGACACCAATGCCGCAGTTATCTTCGGCCCTGCGGCTGCCGCTGCCTTTGTCACGCCTATGAATGGCGTATCCCTCCAAGAAGACAGCCATCCTGCCTTGCCTACCTGTGTCTATGCGGCCTCCGCCCCTGAAGCACCCATGGACTCCCCTTTGCCCGCTGGCACTGCCTCCAGTCTCACTGGCGCTGCCCTTTCTGTCACAGACTCCACCCCTGACCCTGATGGCTCCGCCCCTGGTCCTGTTGGCTCCACCCCCGGTCTCCATGGCCCCAGTCCTGACCCAGATGGCTCCGCCCACAGTTCCAATGGCTCCTCCCCCGGTTCTGTTGACTCCACCCCCGGTCTCCAGGGCTCCGACCCCGACCCAGATGGCTCCGCCCCCTGCCTGGATGGCTCCGCCCCCCGTTCCGATGGCTCCACCCCTGATCCTATTGACTCCGCCCCCGGTCTCCATGGCTCCAGCCCCGACCCAGATGGCTCCGCCCCCTGTCTGGATGACTCCGCCCCCTGTCCATATGGCTACCGCCCCCGTTCCGATGGCTCCGCCCCTGGCCATGTTGGCTCCGCCCACTGTCCAGGTGGCTCCACCCACAGTCCCGCCGCTCCTGATCCCACCTCCCATTGTGCTCCAGATCCTGCTTCTGCTGACCCTGCCTCCCTGTCTGCGTCCCAGCCTACCTCCCCGTGTGCTACAGCTCCCGCCTCCCACTTGTCTCCGTCCTATCCTGCTTACCTGTCTTCATCTGCCTGCCAGCCTGCCCTGCCTCCTGCATACCGACCTCCCCTATTATCACCTGTGTCCCGGCCTGTTCCATTTCTGCCATCTCAACCTGCCTGGTCTTCACCTGTGTCCACACCATCCCCAAGTCCTTTATCCCAACCTGTCCCGCCTCCTGTGTCCCGTGTGTTCAAGTCTGTTCCTCCTGTGCCCCAACCTGATTTCCCGCCTGACCATCACCCAGTACTCCCTGGACCCCTGCTTGTTCCCGTGCCGGTCACCATCCCTGTAACTTTGCCTCTCACTGTCCAAGTGTCAGTACCTGTCTGCGTCCAAGTACCCACCCCTGTATCTGTCAGGGTCCCTGTCTTTGTTCCAGCCCATTCCACAACCCTTTGTCCAGCACCTGTCTTTGTCAACGTCATCGTGACTGTACCTGTCCCTGTCATCGTTCCAGTCATTGTTCCTGTCTCTGTCCCCGTTACTGTACCCTTAAAAGTCCCCGTGTTTGTTCCTGTGAATGTACCCCGCACTGCTGTGTCAGCCTCTGGACCACCATCTGTGCCCTCTGCCTCTGCCCATCCCGTGTCCTGTGCCAAGCCCTCAGCCCGTCCCTGTGCTCCGGCCTCTTCCTCAGCACGACCCTCTGCCTTGGCACAGCCCTCTGCCTCTGCCCATCCCTCTGCTTTGCCTCATCCCTCCGCCGGCTCGCCCCTCCGCCCACCCAATGTAGTGGTGCCTCTTGGGACTTCTGGAGCCGTCCCTTGAGGGGGGGGTTCTGTCATGAGCTCGCTCCCTGGCATCCTTCTTTTGACCCTTATTTCGCTCTCTCTGTCGCTCTCTCTCTCTCTGTGCCTCTCTCGCTCTCTCTCTGTCTGCCTGTCTCTCTCTCTCTCTCTCTCTCCTTGCCTCTCTCTCTCTCTCTCTCTCTCTCCCTGCCTCTCTCTCTGCCTGTCTCTCTCTGCCTCTCTCTCTCTCCCTGCCTCTCTCTCTCTCTCACTGTCTCTCTCTCTGCCTGTCTCTCTCTCTCTCTGCCTGCCTTGTTCCCTGTCTGCCGGTCTTTTGCTCTCTCTCTCTCTCTCTCTCTCTCTCTCTCTCTCCTTGCCTCTCTCTCTCTCTCTCTCTCTCTCTCTCTCTCTCTGCCTGTCTTGTTCTCTGTCCCTCCCTGTCTGCCGGTCTTGTTCTCTCTCTCTCTCTCTGTCTGGTCTGTCTCTGTCTGTCGTTGTATGTGTCTGACTATCTGGTGTTGTCTCTATCTACCTGATTCTCTCTACTGTTTGTTAACTACCTCAATTGCCTTCTATCATCTGCCACTCTCTCTGTTCTGTCTCTGCTCTGTCTGATTGTCCTCACCTGTCTCTACTCATTGTCTCTCGTTAACCACCCAGCTGTATCCCATCTCCCTCCTGATTCCTCTGTGTATATATAGTCCTGTCTTTGTGTTTGTCCTTGTCGGATCGTCTTCAAACCTGGCATCCTGTTGTTCTGTTTGTCCACGTCTTGACCACCAGTAACCCTGTCTGTTGTCCTGATCCGATTCCTGCTCCTGACCCCGTTCTTGTTCCAGTATCTGTTCCTTCCCGATCTGCATCCAAACCCGAACCCTCTCTGCCTGAATCCCTGTGATCGACCTGGACCGGTTTGACAATCTCTGCTCTCCCGCTCCGGTAACTTTGACCTGCCTTTTGTCATTTCAACCACGATTCTGATTTTACCCAGAACTGTTCTTCTGCCGCGTTTCATCTGCCCTGTTGTGTGTGTGTTCCCCCCAGGACTTCCGGACCCTCCACCACCTGCTCCAGACGCTCCTCTGCCACTGGGGGACACACACACACAGGCTCCAGGATTCATGCTCCCTACTCCCCTTCCCAATATTCAATAAACTCTGAAAACGTGACGCACTTGGGTCCTCGTCTGTCCTGTTTATGACACATTCACTTTCAGAAAAAACCCTTCTCATAAGAAAATCTGACTTTACATATCACAGGAGACACATTCACATTTGCATTGACAGTTGGTACTCTTGGATGAAAAACATTCATACCACGAGGGGAGTTAAGCAAAAAAAATGCATGACAGTGTACATTTTGAGACAGGCATGTCCACGGGCACCGTACAAACTCACACAAACTGCAGACGACGGCTCTAACTCCATTTACAGTACTTGTGTTTACCCTCCAACAGCCCTGGCCATAATCTTTCACTCTACAACGGCTTCCGTAGAACTCATGGACACCTCAACTCCTCATCCATTAAACAGCCTCTGAACATGAATGGTCACTGTTGGCTACGGAAGATCTTTACGTCTCCCCATTTATAAGACGCATAGCATTAGAATCTGTCTCACACGCCATGCTACAAGGTTACCAGTGTAACTTACTGTATCGCACACATGCCATACAATAGCCATGGGGCCATTTCTTTAGGGGAAAAAAAACTCTGACGGTGCCTTGGTGTAAGTCTGAAGCGCCATTCAGCAAAGGTAATCAATGACCTTAAGCTCCTGTTGCTGCTGAACTTTATGGCTCGAGACAGGATCGTTCTGATTAAATACACAACGTTTTTTTGTGGCTCTTTGAAACAGCTGACCTTGCCCTCGCTGTTTGAAAAGGGTGACTCAGTGAACAGTGAGCGTGCAGTGGAGGAAAGCAATGTTCTGAGGAGTCCTGGGGTGCGTACAGGCTACGGAGGTAGGCAACGAGAGATGCCTAAGCAATTGCAATAGCCGCTATTGTCTACGCTAGCGGAGCACAAGGCCGTGGTGAATGCAACTGCACACAAGAGCTTTGTCGATGCTCCACTCCCCCTGCATGCTGCATACAAGTCTACCCACATGCGCACACAGACACAGGTGTACAGAACAGACCCACACACACACACACACACACACACACACACACACACACACACACACACACACACACACACACACACACACACACACACACACACACACACACACACACACACACACACACACACACACACACACACACACACACACACACACACACACACACACACCACAAAAGACTCCCATTAATTCTTCTTCTTTAATGGAACAGGCACTTGTGCACATACGTATTGTACGCAGCGGCTGATTAGTTTGGCTGTGCGTGGGGTTCTTTTCAGTCAGACATGCTGAATAACTTCCTCTGGAACGTCAAGAAAAACTCTTTCTCATTACTCCAGTCGGCGTCATGGTCAACCTTGGAAAATGTTGTGAATGTTAAGCGGGGGGCTGTTGTGACGACAGCAAGGAAGAAAACTTTCAGACGATGGAGAGTAGCAGATGGGTAGCAACAGCAGCAACTGCCGACCTCGTGATGTGCATCGTTCTGCCAGGGGAACGTAACGTTGAACGAGCCATTGAAGAGACAACCATACTTTACAACCATACTTTTACCCTACGATGACATTACACAGTCTTTGGCAATACACAAGGACTTGGCCATTGCCATTCTGGTAACTGTAAATTAATAACAGGGGCCTTGTGTTTTTCAAGCATCTCGTTAAACACAAAGGGCAAATTTCGAAACAGAGTACTTGAGCTACAGCAGGGGTGGGCAATTATTTTGGCCGAAGGGCCGCATTGAATTTAGAAAGTCGACCTAAGGGCCAGATATCGTAGGCAACTTGCCGGTGCCAATAATAAGAAATGGTTTACGCCAACATAATTACACCATTGTCAGTTATACCATTCCTGCTAATTGTATCTAGATGAAGACCTAAGTAATCTTAGATTTCCAAGACCCTTGTTTTAGGTAGCCAATTTAAGAATGAGTGACCATATGAATCTGCTATTTTGTTTTATTGGAAAGGCTCTGAGGGCCGCATGAAATGGCCGAGTGGGCCGCATGTGCCCCCCGGGCCTGAGTTTGCCCACGTCTGAGCTACAGCTAGTACACCCTTTGGCAATGTTACTGCCATGTAGCCTTACTGAGTGGTGTAAGATTATCCTCTTGTGCAGTTATTGTCTGGCATATTTATTGCAAGAGGCTGGTAAACACCATACATAGACCATTGACAGGAGTAGCCCCATAATGCACATCGTTCCACCAGTGGAACGCTGTAACAGAACTACCACAGTACTACACTGCAATGACACAACACAGGGCCTTTAGTAATGCAATGTGACTTCGTCATTGTCATTCTCGTAACAACAAATATGTAACACAGTGTCTTGATGGGTTAAGTTGAATAAGAGTTTGACGTAAAATACCCAGAAAAAGAGCCATGTGGGTTTGTTTGCCTGAAAAAAAGAACAAAATCCTGCTTAATCTAATCAAGATGTCTATCACATTGTCAGGCCCATTTTGCTCATCCATGTCCTATGAATAGCCAATGTTATTATTTGTTACACTCTGCTATTGGTCCTGTCTTCCAATTTAATATCTGTCCTGTTAATATCAGTTCTATACAGTATGTCTATGTTTACATGTCAAGTCAAGTCAAGTCAAGTAGGTTTTATTGTCAATTTCTTTACATGCACTGGTCATACAAAGAATTTGAAATTACATTTCTTGCTTTCCCATACAGACATAGACTAATCTAGGTAAGGACATAGACAGTATAGACATAGACAGTACTTATACATGGACTTAAGACAGTATGGACATAGACAGTGCTCATACAGACATTTAAAGTGCAAGACTGGACAACAGAAGACTTGTAGAGGACATACATTAAGAGGTATTGTTGTGCTTTTGTGCTTTTCCTAAAAAAAAAAAAAAAGTCCTTTATAGCGTTCTGACATGGTAATAGTAGCATTTTGAAGAAAAATAAATATTAAAAAGGTCTGTCAAGTACACCAGCAGCAGTGTGTGTGTGTGTGTGTGTGTGTGTGTGTGTGTGTGTGTGTGTGTGTGTGTGTGTGTGTGTGTGTGTGTGTGTGTGTGTGTGTGTGTGTGTGTGTGTATGTGTTTAGTGCAGGTAGAAGGTGCGGTGTGCGTCTGTGTGTGTGTTCGTGTGTCTGTGTGTGTGTCAGTGTGTGTCAGTGTGTTTATGTTTGGGTTTAGTGCAGAAAGTGCAGTGTGCTTGTGTGTGTGTGTGTGTGTGTGTGTGTGTGTGTGTGTGTGTGTGTGTGTGTGTGTGTGTGTGTGTGTGTGTGTGTGTGTGTGTGTGTGTGTGTGTGTGTGTGTGTGCATGTATGTTTTGAGTTAGTGCAGGTTGAAAGTTCAGTCACAAGTATAGTAGTGCAGGTGGAATGTTCAGTCGCAGATATGGTGGTGGGGGATGGGGGGGGGGTTGTCAGTGGCCTTGCTGGCTAGAGGCTGACAGTGGAGGGAGAGTGGGTTGAGTGTTCAGCATCTTGATCGCTTGGTGCATTGTGCTGCTCGCCAGCCTGGTGGTACGGGAACGGAGGCGCCTGTACCTCTTTCCAGAGGGCAGGAGGCTGAACAGTTTGTGTGCAGGGTGGCTTGTGTCTTTGATGATCATCAGTGCTTTCCGGGTGAGGCGTGTGGTGTAAATGTCCTGCAAGGAGGGGAGTGGTACTCCAATGATCTTCTTCGCTGTGTTCACAACACGCTGGAGTGTCTTCCTGTTTTTCTCCGTGCAGCTTCCTCCCCACACTGTGATGCAGTTGGACACGACGCTCTCTATGGTTCCTCTGTAGAATGTTGTCATGATGGAGGGTGTAGCACTTGCCTTCTTTAGTTTGCGCAGGAAGTAGAGACGCTGATGGGCCTTCTTCGCCAGTGATGTAGTGTTGGTGGTCCAAGAGAGGTCGTCGCTGATGTGCACTCCAAGGAACTTGGTGCTGCTCACTCTCTCCACAGCATCGCCGTCGATGGTCAGTGGTGGCAGTTGTTTTTGGACCCTTTGGAAGTTGACAACAATCTCCTTGGTCTTGTTGACATTCAGCA
Organism: Engraulis encrasicolus; assembly: GCF_034702125.1. Classification (NCBI taxonomy): domain Eukaryota; kingdom Metazoa; phylum Chordata; class Actinopteri; order Clupeiformes; family Engraulidae; genus Engraulis; species Engraulis encrasicolus. The sequence continues at coordinate 54,496,809 of NC_085863.1, forward strand.
GGAGGTTGTTGTCTTTGCACCATCTGGCCAGCAGGTCTACTTCTTCTCTGTAGTGAGTCTCATCGCCCTTGGTGATGAGGCCCACCAGTGTTGTATCATCCGCAAACTTCACTAGATGGTTAGTGCTGTGGGTCGTTGTGCAGTCGTGTGTCAGCAGCGTGAACAGCAGGGGGCTGAGAACACAACCTTGCGGAGCCCCCGTGCTCAGGGTCAGGGTGCTTGAGGTGTTGTTCCCTACCCGTACTGCTTGTGGTCTTTGCATCAGGAAGTCCAGCAGCCAGTTGCAGAGGGAGGTGCTGAAACCTAGTTTGTCCAGTTTTCTGATGAGTTGTTGTGGTATTATGGTATTGAATGCTGAACTGAAGTCAATGAACAGCATTCTCACATATGAGTCTTTATTGTCCAAGTGGGTGAGGGCTGGATGGAGGGCAGAGCAAATTGCATCCTCCGTGGATCGCTTGGCTCGGTATGCGAACTGGTAGGGGTCTAGGGTGGGGGGTAGGTTGGCTTTGATGTGTGACAGGACTAGCCGTTCGAAGCACTTCATGATTATGGGCGTCAGTGCTACAGGACGGTAGTCATTGAAGCATGATGGTGATGATTTCTTCGGCACAGGTATGATGGTAGCAGCTTTGAAAAGTGATGGGATGACTGCTTGCTCCAGAGAGATGTTAAAGATGTCTGTGAAGACATCCTTCAGCTCTTCTGCACAATCCTTCAACACTCGGCCTGGTATGTTGTCTGGGCCAGCTGCTTTGCGTGGGTTGATGGTGGCCAGTGTCCTCTTAACACTGGCAGAGGACAGGTAAAGGGGTTGATCATGGGGGGGAGGGGGAGTTTTCTGTGGGTGAGTGTCATTTTGTGCTTCAAAGCGGGCAAAGAAACTGTTCAGGTCGTTTAGCAGAGAGGTGTTGTTGTCACAGCTTCGTGGTGCAGGCTTATACAGTAGTCCGTGATGGCCTGTATGCCCTGCCACAGGCTCTGTGCATCTCTGCTGTCTTTGAAGTGTGTTGTTATTTTGTCTGAGTATTCCTTTTTTGCTTTCCTGATGCCCTGGGACAGGTTTGCCCTTGCTGTCTTTAGGCCAGCTACGTCTCCTGCTCTGAAGGCTTTGTCTCTGGCCCTCAGCAGTCGGTGAACGTCTCCTGTGAACCATGGCTTCTGGTTGGCCCTGGTGGTGATGTGTTTTATTTCTGTAACATCATCGATGCATTTTGTGATGTAGGAGGTCACGGTGTCTGTGTACTTCTCAATGTCAATGTGATTGCTGTGGGTGGCAGCTGTTTTGAAAATGTCCCAGTCTGTGGTTTGAAAGCAGTCCTGTAGTCGTGAGATGGCTCCCTCAGGCCATTTTCTCACCTCCTTCTGAACTGGTTTGGTGAGTTTTGCCCTTTGTCTGTAAGCTGGCAGTAGGAGAATTGTTGTGTGGTCTGATGATCCAATGTGGGGGATGGGCTTTGCCTTGTATGCTCTCTTCTGATTTGTGTAAACGAGGTCCAGGGTGTTTTGTTCTCTTGTTGGGAAGTTGACATGTTGATGAAATTTTGGAAGTACTGTTTTGAGATTTCCGTGGTTGAAATCCCCCAGTACCACTGTGAAGGCATCTGGGTGTGCATCTTGTTGTTCACTGATGCCCCGATGCAGCTCGTTCAGTGCCTCGCTTTTGACGCTGTTGTTGTTGCTGGGTTCGAGGTAGACGGCGACTAATAGGATAGCGGATATTTCTCTGGGTAAATAGAAGGGTCGTAATAGAATGGGACATAGAGACATTTTAATTTCCTTATATGACCTGCGCATATGAAGAAATTGACATGAAAAGCTGAATTGACTTACTATGTACTTGACTTATGAAGAAACCCCCCCAATAAAAACGTAATTCCAAACAAAGATGTGCACACAGTCCAGATTTTATGCTATCATACTCGTTGGATTTCCATATTATGACCTGAAGCTGTGACATGACGCGCAGCTCAAAAGTACAAGTGCGGGTGTGAAGAGACTCTGACAGGCGACTGTCAAGGAATCGTCAGACCCGTGCAGAGAATTTCAAACTCAGTTGAGCAACAACACCCAATGCTCACTGACTGATAAAATAAATGTGTTTTTTTTTCGGTTCTGTGACTGTTTATCTTACATGCACGCACACACGCACATAGAAGTGGCCCTTGCAGCGCACCCTCATTGACATTCATTCTAGTAAACTTAAGAATGCTGTTATATTATATATAGCCAGGGAAAGCACAATTTGCTTAGCTAGGATCATGTACATACCCCATAAATGACCCTTTTCTGGACTTTTGTGTCCCATATGTGACCAAATCACACACACATGCAGAGAGAGAGCAAGATAGAGAGAGAGATATAGAGGCGGGGGGGGTTGGGGGATGGTAATTCTGTCATTGCAGTGAGTTTGTTTTTTTTATAATATAATTTTGGTTTCAGGGTCAGGGCAGGACCAAGGTCTGAAGTGCAGCACACTGATGGGTTGAATGGTTGAATTGATTGCTTTGGAGTACCCTCTGTGTAGCGTGTGTGCACACGTGTGTGTGTGTGTGTGTGTGTGTGTGTGTGTGTGTGTGTGTGTGTGTGTGTGTGTGTGTGTGTGTGTGTGTGTGTGTGTGTGTGTGTGTGTGTGTGTGTGTGTGTGTGTGTGTGTGTGTGTGTGTGTGTGTGTGTGTGTGTGTCCGCAACTAGGGGTAGAATCAGAGAGCTGAGCGGGCCCTCTGCACTCTATGGCCACAGCATGGGGCGATGATTGGGACAATGAGGTGACGGACACTGTGAACTGTAGCACAGAGAGGCCATGTTGCCATGGGGTGGTGGTGGTGGATAGCTGGGTGGGGTATGGCAGCGGCAACAGAGTAGATGTGCTGGCTAGAGAGTGGGGGACATTCAGAAACCCTTTGCATGCAGAAACAAAAGTAAACTAGAATGCACTCTGAGAGCGCAGACCTCCGCCAAGGAAGCTGTTTGATAGAACATTTGACTACCTTAGACCCTATTTTTTATTTTAAGTCTCTCTGCCTTCTTTTTGTGGAGTTGGAAACTGGAATATGAAGATTCACCCTGTCCGCAGTTCAATGTGCAGTCACTAAGGGCGTCTAGATTTATAGGCCAGCAATGGTGAAGAATCTTTTTTTAAAAGTCCTGGTTCCGGTTCGGGATCCGGATCACCACCAGAATTTAATCACTTGTTACTTGGGTCATTACCAACAAAGTTACCACAAAAGTTTCGTCCAAACCCATTGATACGTTTTTGAGTTATCCTGCTGACAGACAAACGCAACCGAACACATGACCTCCTTGGCGGAGGTGATGAGGTTACAGGCTGCCACTACAAGCTGCAGTGTACAGAGGCTGTGTCACTACAGCGTGGTGGTGGATCGCAGGGATGTGACGGGAGTCAACATGATGGATGGAGTGGGGCATTTAGAGGCTTTGCAGGCAGGAAAAAGCAAATGAGAGGCCATGGTGTCATGGGGTGGAGGTGGTGGATGGGTCAGTGGGGGTATAGTGGTAACAGGGTGGATGTGGTGCATGGAGTGGCGTGATGAGGTGGCATTCAGATCCGCTGCATGCAGAAGTGAGAGCACATGAGAGGCCATGTCACCATGGGCCATGTCACCATGGGGCTGGTGGGCGATTAGTGGGGTGAACGTGTGGGATGAGACCAGAGGTAATGACATATCACCCCAATTTTTCAAAAACCATGAGCATTGCAATTTCGCTCGCCCCCAGAAAAATACCTTCACAAATTAGAAAAAATATAATCTCACTAACACACACACACACACACAATCCTGACATCGCATCTGCACCAATGAATGCTATGGGGTGGAAGTGGTGGATGGAGTGGCAAGATGGGTGTGTGTGTGTGTGTGTGTGTGTGTGTGTGTGTGTGTGTGTGTGTGTGTGGATGGGGGGTGGGGGGCATTCAGAGACCCTCTGCATGCAGAAGAGAGGGGAAAATGCGCGTGGTAGAGCCAGGTGCCTGGCAACAATCAACAGCCCTGGAAAGTGCTTGTCTTGCTAATGACATCAAAGCTGCCATTATCCACTTTGTGTCATTTTTTTCTCCAACTAATACTCTTGCTGAAAAGCGAGAGGAGGAAGGCAAAGTGACAGGAGAGAGAGAGCGAGAGAGAGAGAGAGAGAGAGAGAGAGAGAGACAGAGAGAGAGAGAGAGACAGAGAGACAGAGAGACAGAGAGAGAGAGATAGAACAACAGAGCAGGAAAAGAGTGCCTATCCCCGGCAGTTGTATGCTAGATGGCATCCCTGATATGATGCAGATGACTAATAATAAGCACTCTGGCTGCATATACGTAGGTCTGTAGTGTGTAGTAACTCATCTGTACTGAGAATGGTGGTGCTATAAAGGAGGATAAGTGTCGTATCCTAAAGTACCATTTGTGTCTGTATTATAATAGATCATGGACAGAAATGTCAATGTTGTGCAGCTATTATGCAATGTTGTCTCTAAAAGTGTCCCATAATGCACTAGTCAGGCTGCGCCCTCCTAGTGATGCAACACCTTCACCTTCACCCTCGAAGAGATTTGAAAGCCAATGATAATCAGGCTAATAATGTGCACCTTTTGTCATGGGGGTGCCTCATTAGTCATCGGGGGAAAAAAACACAGTACTACACTAATACGACACTGCACTGGATATTAATACATCATAACTTGGTCATTGCGTACCCGTAACAACAACAGAGGTGCTGTCTTACTCTTAATGTGCCACTTGTATTCAGTTGCAGTAGTTGTTACCAGAGCGGCAATAACCAAGTCGTAATGTATTGGTATTAAACACTCTGTGTAATGTCGTAGTAATGTAGCAATACTGCATTGTTGTTTTTACCAAATAGTAAGGCATTCCACTGGTCGGAATGGTGCACATTATGATTCTACAAAAACCTTTGGTGTCTGGTTCAAATCAGATCAGTGTCCCTGTGTGATAGTTCCACCCTAGTGTGGATCAGGGATCACAGTGCCTCAACTGTGCAGACAGAGGACTCCGCTAGGCCAAGCGCTGTTGGGGGGAGACCCCAGCAGTCCGGTGAAATGTGAAATGGCAAAACAGTCTGTGGATACACCTTTGCTTTATTATCTGAGGCACAAATTCAATTACCAGTCCGTACCCCTGCATGACACCAGAAGGATTAAAGTAAACCTCTTACTGTATATATGCCACTTTGCCATAGAAACGGCCAGCATTTACCATGGAGGGCTTAGAATGTTAGAGTATCAACAAATTCCTTCTCATCAATCTGCATTTAGTTTTTTACTTTACTTTCTCTTTTTACATTTGGTGTCAGAATCAAATCAGTGACCCTGTGCGATAGTTCCACCCTTTGGGGCTCAGGGATCACAGTAGTGCCTCAGCTGTGCAGACAGAGGTGCAGGGGGGAGGCCCCAGCAGTCCTGTGAAACATAAAATAGCAAAACAGTTTGTGTCCACACATTTGCTTTACTATCCAAGACACAAACTCACTTACCAACACTCACCAGTGCATGACATTAGTAGTATGAAAGTATCAAACCTCTTACTGTACTGTATATGCTCATTTGCCATAAAGACAGCAATCAATTACCATGGAGCTCTTAAAATGTTAAACTATTTACCAAATCCTTTCAATCGATATCCATTTAGTTGAAAGTTTGTGCCGTTCCTCTCTTCCTTTTATTCTTCAACTATGGTGTCAGACTCAAATCAGTGGCCCTGTGTGATAGCTCCCACCCCAGTGGGGATCAGGGATCGCAGTAGTGCCTCAGCTGTGCAGACAGAGGTCTCCGCTAGGCCAAGCTAAGCAGCAGGCAGGCAGGAGACCCCAGCAGGCCTGTGGTGGGTTATCACCTCCCATCTGTCACCCCAGGTAGCCCGGCCCTGTCCTCACAGCACCACACAAGCCCAGGTACCATGCAGCGCCACACTGCACCACACCACACGACACCGGCCAGGACGCAATCATCCAGTGACTCATCATCATCACCGGGTCGGGTGCATGGAATAGAAGAGATGGAATGAAAAATAAGGAGGAAAGGAAGGGAGGCAATACGAAATTTAAAAAGGTGCCATCAGTAATTCTTGCAAAGACTGTGCAGCTTGTTTATGTTTTATCATGTTTAAATTTCTCAGCAGACTTTTGTCAGCCCATTTTTTAAATTTGCTGAAAAGCCCAGACGAAACGGCAAAGAGAGGGAATACGCTACCTTCTCCTTTGCTCATCTAAAAGCACTACGCATTTTTTTAGGACAACAGGGTTGCTCCTTCATTGTTTGTTTCTGGTTTAAGCAGATAAGGCCGCAAAAGCACTTTGTTTATGTTAAAAGGTATTTCAGGGGATGCAGAACTAGTATATCACAAGAAAATTGCTTACTACATTATCAGGGCTTTCAAAGTCCAACATCATTGCTTTTTGAGAATTAGGGTTTAAAGCAGAAATACAACACTTCATTTCAAATGTACAGTATTCAAATATCTTCTGGGCCCCTGTTACATTTCCTTGAATCTGCAATGGTGCCTTATTGTACGTGTACGTTTTATGGCACAGCTAATTCATTTATTTTGCCAAGTTATTAGTGTAGTCCACAGGAAATGCCTCTTCATGCACCAGAGGAAGGTACTGTTAAGTTATACAGTAAATACATGATCTCCACAAATCCCATTGCATGCAGTGTTTCGAAAAAGCATATTTAAACGTGCAATTAATGGGTTGAATAACCAGGCTGTCAATAACCCGATGTGTTGGATGGCTACTGGATGTACATCAAATTCTTTCTTTCTAAAAATAGATAAATAAAAATATTAGCCACAGGGAGAAAATGTGGGAATCATCCTTCAAGTTTAATCACGTTCATATGCCACAGTATAATTTTCATTAAACGAAACCAATGCGCTCATGGAGCCAGAGGTAAGCCTCCAAGCAACCAAAACCATGAAATTAGAGTTAACAGAACAGGCCCAAACTGTCCAACCACATTTGCTAGAGAGGAAATTGTTACACCTTGGTGTAAATCCTGCAGTCATATCATGGATTTATGACATCTCTCTGAGGATCGTTCTATTCACATATTTGGCCCTAACAGTAAAAAGCACCAACACTGCAGCACCACACGAAAGAAACCCCTTTTACAGGTCACTGAACGTAAAGAAATGCTCATGCTGAAAAAATAAATGCTCATAGATTGTAGCAAGAGAGAAAAGAACGTCTGTGTCTTCAACAGGTATCTGGTTTCCACTTACAAATATTTCAGTATTAAAACAGATAATAAATTGTTTTTAATCATTGTGCACAAAGTAATTGCAGGAAATGGCAATAGACACAGTTCTTTCTCAGGAAGTGCTAAAAGTAGATTAGATATGGACTTCCTCTTAACTGATTTTATTAAAGTGATTTTATAAAGCTTTGTTTTTTTTTGGTTTTTTTTAAAGCTCATTTGGTCTTTCGGAAATAGGAATGCCCAGGCTCATAAACACTGTAGAGCATTATTAAATTAACCAAGAGGGTTACAGGAGCTGAACTGAAATCTGCTAATAAGATGTATCTATGGGTTTCCATCTTAAGAGTCTTTTCTAGCCATCTTGTAATCCATTCTAACCTTGTGTTTTTATGACGTGTAATGGTGGACCACCTGAAGCTCTCCTTATGGTATAATAAAGTTGATCTTATCCTTGACCTTGTTTAACACAAGCACACACACGCACACACGCGCACACACACACACACACACACACACACACACACACACACACACACACACACACACACACACACACACACACACACACACACACACACACACACACACACACACACACACACACACACACACACACACACACACTATGCAGAAACTCTGTTTGAAGAACTCTCTAGGCAACGCCATAGAGAAAGCAGAGAGAGCTTGAAATGAACATGCCTCCATAAGACTGACTAGGAACAGGAAAGATTAGATATATTTTTGAGTGCAAAGGCACAAGTTGCGATTATTGCCTATGTACTGGCAACCTGGTCTCTCGCTAGCACACATCTGTAGGGAGCTTGCAAGGCATCCATCATATTCATCAACGTCTGTAAATCTACTGCTGTTCCAGAGCACGAGATTGCTGCCCCATGATCCATGCACATGTCTCACAGCTGTAAATCAGTCTTTAACAGTACAACGGCACGGTACAGTATACCAAAATAAAAGACATGCTCTGACATAAATTCAAAATGATCATGCAATGGGGAAAAAAATCAAAATAAACTTTGCAAATGAATTCAACAGGAAGAAACGAGTCCTCAAGAATGCTTCAGCAACAAAATGTTAACCTAATGTTATGTTTATATGGGCGTTGTATGCCTTAAATGAGGATAGAACAGTGAAGATTGTAACAGGAAAGGGGTTGGGGAAGCGTTGGGAAATGACCCAGGCTGGACTCGAACCTGGGTCCCCATGGGCAAGCTGAATACATGACCTCGACACAAATGCATTACTTCAACATCCAACGATGAATACATTACTTCAACATCGAAGCAGGAGTTCAACTTGTTTGTGAAGAAATTAACAGCAAGGAGAGAATGAGGAGGGGAAAACAAGAGCCTATAGCCATGCAAACAACACAATCACCTCAAAAGTTTACCTCTCCATCTGTTGTGCAGTACAGGGTGTGTTCTCGAAGACGGATTGATACTCCCTCAGAGTGATGTGTGATTCTAAGATTTATGGCCATCACAGGGATAAGTACAGGAAAGGGCCGGCGAAAAAAAGATATGGAGCTTAAAAGATTTATGGTCTCTGCTTCACAACATATGGGATTCTGCAGAGGGCCGTAGTAGAGGTAGATACAGTATGCTGCTGGTACCTCTGCTGAAAACCTAATGACATGATATCTAGTCCATTTCCTCCCTGCAAACCTCTGCGACAAACACAAAACTGTGCGCATGATACTTTTCACAGAAATTATATTATAATAAAAAATGTGTGTAGACTCAGTGTAGAGACTGGAAATACAATAAGCCATAAATTGCAGAGGTAATTGTTGCTTTTTGGCTCAGCATTGTCATAAAATGCCGCTTTTGGACAAAGATTACACTGCTTCTAAAAAAGCTCGAGCTAAATGCTACAGACCAGCAGCTTATCATTATCCACCAGTAGTCACTAAGAATGAGTCCAGCCTCTTCATTTGTACTGTAATCATGCATGCTCATGTATGCCTCCAGAACAATGGGCCGTTACCAAAATGGGTGCTGTAACAAAGCACATTTTGTAGTTATGACCCATTCATTTCAATCTCTTTGAATTCTGGGACACTAGTGGATACATAATGTAGTCCGTCAAACAAGCCCAAGAAAAAGACCATTGTGTTATGTAAAGGGACCATGACGTTTGATTCAAAGTGTAATAATTAAATCCTAAGCAGTCCCAATGTTCTGTTTGTTTATCTTTCGCACTGCTTAAACAGAAAAAAAGAGGCTTCGACAAAATTATTCAATATCTATTCAATGATTAAAAATGGCCATGAAAGATACTACACATTCCAGAAAGTCCAAGCATCTACACAGGCTACATATTTTGTTAATAACTACAGAGGAACTAAGTGCGAATGTTTTATTGAAAGTCTCTCCATCTGACAAACTAGTTCTAATTTCAATGTTTAATTTGGAAAACTATTAAGGGCAAATGCAGGACAGCAATGCAAACTTTCAACTTTGGGCTTTGTCACCTACTGTACTTTTATGCTCTTCCAGCATGTGGTCTGAACTTGTTGTCAATGTTATTTTTGTTGTCTCTCTTAAACATATACATTCAACCATAGATGTGCCACAACAACGATGCACAGACACAGTTGGTCCCATTTCATGAGCCCATGGCTCCTTTACTGAAGAACTCATTCTGAGACATTAAGCCCACGGTATGTTTGCCGTAGGACACGCGTGCACGGGCACGATTCGTGCATGAGCATGTTAACTTGCGTAGTTCATGTCAATTTTACATGCAACCAAACGCGCACATTAGGTGCAATATCTTCAAACTCGCTGGGGGCAATCGTAAGAAACACTGCACAGTTCAATGCGAGTGCTTCTGGAGAAAACGACGATGGCGGCAACTTTTCATGACCGTCTCGAGCTTGTCCGAAATTACAAACATTCGATTTGCGATCATACTTCCCCGTTGCACTTTGACAAAGGAGCGTGCAAATGAAGAAGTTGTAGCAGTATCCGTTGTAGCAGTTGCCCGAGAGTCCTTCATTTTGTTTTGTTTACAGTCTGGTTTTTCAAATTTCCGGATCACAATGCTGTTCTCTCTGCCCTCTGAATGACACCTCCAGTATTTTGTGTTAGTCTACTGTGCAGTTGGTTGCTCGCGGTGATGCGCGTAATTTGCGGCTCGCAGCAAGCGTACCGAGGGCCGTAGACTCTAATGTGCATGCACACTACCTGTTACACCATCACTATCAATGCACAGTAATTCTGAAAAAATAGGTCTCAATAGTCCCTACCAGAGATGGGATCAAGTCACTAATTGGCAAGAGTCAAGTCCAAGTCCAAGTCGTATCAAAGCCAAGAATCACCATGTAGTGAGTTCTGGGCATTTCTTGACAATTACTTTTGGTCATAAATTCATTATCTCATGTTATTAACAAAAATAATAGGCCTTCTGGTACTGGTTAAGGGCAAATAATTTAATTGTGTAATATTTGCACAGTGTACAAATCCGAGTCAAGTCACAAGTCATTCCTAATCTTTGCCAAGTCAAGTCTCAAGTCATCAATTTATGACTCAAGTCCAAGTCACAAGCCACAAGTCCACATCTCTAGTCCCTACATAAGAGTCACTTATAAAGAGATGCTGTGCCTTGCTAACCTGATATTTTTGGCGGCGTTCAGCAACGTCACACGGGGGCGTTCCCTTTCCTCACACATACAAGAGGGCAAGAGTCAGGTAAGTGCCTTGCATGTTGACTATGAACACCTCAGAAAGACAATGCAATACTACATAATAAAGTCTATTCTCTGCCTCTTGAGGTAATTAACCGTGTGTCGGCAGGCCTCATCTGTCCGCAGATCGACGATCAACCGGCGACAGACACAAGAAAAAGGCTGCCAAAGGTCAAAGGTCAAGCACTCTGCTTCTCTTTACCGCTTCATCCACCCCCATCATTAAGGACGCACATTCAGCTCATGGCCAACAAACCATGCTGTCTATCTGCCCGCCTGCCTGCCCTCACCTCCTCCCACCTCCTCCAGAGGCCCCCTCGAGCCTACGACATTAACTGCCACTCGCCTAATGATTACATGACCCTGTCCATGTGTATGACGCATGATGCAGACACACGTGGCATCACAGTGCCGAACAATGTCACAGAATAAAAGGACTCAGGGACAGGGGGAAGGAGATTACTACATACATTTACATAATGTTTGTTACATCTATCTACCTATCTCCTGAAGGCAGTGGAAATAAAATACCTGTAAGTGCTACTCATGAAAAAGCCGCCAAGAAACCGTCTTTGTTGGATTGGAAGAGGACACCAGAGACGCTCGTTTCTCATTTTCATTTGGATTTAATTTCGTTTTTATTTTGCTTGTTTTGTTTTCACTAGCACACAATAAACAATGACATATCTCCACTGTTTATTTAGCAATTGTTAAAAAAAAGATATGATTAGATTGAGTAACGACGTGTTATCTGCAGGCAAAGGAAGATGGTCCTCCTCGGGATGTCTCCTGGCACAACTAATCCTGTATGCAAGCCTTGTCTGAAGCTAATCAGGGGAGACTGGAGTGTTATTAATTATGGCTGCAAATGACGACCCCATCCCCTCCCCCCCCCCCCCCCCCCCAACACACACACACACACACACACACACACACACACACACACACACACGCACACACGCACACACACGCACACGCACAAACACACCCCTCCGCTCCTCTCCCATCCAAGGCTCCAACCTGCCACCCACCTTCCACCACACACACCTTCAAACACCCCCGCCTTTCCGCCACAGCCATTATTAGAAAATGGCTATGGTTAGTCATCAAACAGCTTACAGTTGCCGTTTCTCTCTCTCTCTCTCTCTCTCTCTCTCTCTCTCTCTCTCTCTCTCTCTCTCTCTCTCTCTCTCTCTCTCTCTCCATTGATATTCTAGCAGGGCTGTTAGGCATTTTGCATTTGCCAGGATTTGAATGACACATGCAAGTCATTAGGCTGTCGCACTGACACATCTATTTTGAACGAGATGATTACAAACACTGACTATGTGCAACGTCTCCAACACAGAGCTGTTTAAGGGACTCCGTCTGAATCCTTTTTTCAGTATTTAATATTATGTGCTTGGCATGCACTTCTTATGCACCTGCTTACTGGTCAGCACAACTTGTTGAACCAAGACTTCTGTTTTAAAATATCATAGTGATCTTTACAATAGCAGTGAAATCCCTTGTTGAAACATGACCGTGCATGTTTATTACACTTGTACTGAATTGCACGTCTAGTTCATACCGAAAATCTAGGCATGTGTTTTATTTATGATTTGTGTTTTTTTGTGTGCTGCATGTCACTTTCGGGAAAAAAAAACATCCTCTAAATACCACAGCCAACAGGAGCAGGTGGCTGGTGGAGCACTGCTTGCTATTGTACTGTAAAATGTCAGTCTCTATTTTATACCCAACAGAAAATGAATAAACCTTAAAACATTTTCCCAGGGCACGCCAGTTGTTTAACAACTCACCTATTACTAATGGCGACGTATAACATCGCAGGTCTTCAGCGAGCTTCGAGAAATTGGTTGTGATTGTCCTCCCAGCCAGATATACTGCTTTTCCATAATGCAACGTGTTGACTGTGACTTGCAAGGACTGTCAAGTATGCATTTGTAAGAGAAGGAAATAAACCATTGCAAAGATGCAATGCAGGCCTTTGATGGAAGATGAAAAGAGAGATGTTGATTGATGTAAGGAGAGGTTGAGGGTGAGACACATATGGTATGCTGGTAGGTCTGGGGAATTTGTTTGTTTTTCCTGCTTCACTGAGGATTTCATTTTGAAAAATGCACTCTGATGCAATTTATTAGCCTTTCTATATTTAACCATTAGTAGTACAGGCACCATCCATTAAAAAACAATTATTCAATTTGATAAGACACATTGACAGAAACCACTAGCACAACAGTAAGATGTCATCCACTATCAAATACCATATGCTAACAGTTCAAATGAAAACGGCTTTTTTGTATAAGAAGTTTTTAATGCCATGCTCACAGAGTAGTATCAATTCTGCGTAGTGATGTACTGTAGATGTAGACAGTGTTTTGCAAGCTTGCGAGCAATGCAATCACTGGCTGGCGACAACTATGTAATTTACAGTTCCTGGGTATGCTGTTCAAATTATCACTCGGAGTTCAACCATTTATTTTCTCCGTCTCACCCACTCTTGCGTAACATAACACCAGCAGTGAAAAAAAATGACTTGTACTTTCACCAAGGTACAAGAAAACTTGTTCCACAGAGCAGTCGCTAATAAAAAAAAAAAGCCCCTTCTCACAAGTTACGGGCAAGAGGATAAAGAAATATCCAACCATGAGCGGAGGGCGTACATGTCACTTATGATTCTTACTCCCACTTCCAACATAGTCCTGCATTTAACATCAACACAGCAATTACAAAATGATGATGACAAGCCAGGATTATATAAGCAATCGTTCGCAGCAAAAAAAACCACATTCCAAATGTCAAGGTACTCTGAATATCTGCTGTACGAGATAAGGCAATGGGTAAAGAAAAACTTTATAGTGAAGATGCAGGCAGTGTGAAGTGAGAGTGAAGTATTTCAGTGGCAACAATGTTCCTCTGGCTCTAACAGAAATCAATAGAAAAATGCCTCATTTTTTCCGTCAACCTTGGTATAATGTTTGAAAGAATGGCTGGAGAGAGAGAGAGAGAGAGAGAGAGAGAGAGAGAGAGAGAGAGAGAGAGAGAGAGAGAGAGAGAGAGAGAGAGAGAGAGAGAGAATGCATATAAATGTAGAGCCTTGTCAACAGTTCTGTTTGGCTTTCCAAAGTGCATAACTGTATGACAATCCAATCAACACGTTAACGTATACATGTGACCTTACAAGTGCACATCTCTGTCGTCTGTTAAACACACAGAATTGCACAGCATTAACGAATATGCCTTATATTAAGGGGAAAATGAATTAAGGTAATGGTCCAAAAATGTCCAGCCAACTAAATGTATTTCCAGCTTCCAATATCTCCCATGGTTTATACCAATATGGTACGAAACGGGTCGGATAAATAACACTTAGCAGTCTTGGAAGACTGTTATCAAGGAAGGTCGTTCATGATTGATTCAGTTGGCAGAGTCATAGTGACATGAGATGTCACTGATAGATGAGGAAACAGAATGACTGATTAAAATGGCATTGAAATCCCTCAGTGGTCATGAAGTAGATAGAGGTGTAAAAGTTAGAATTAGAAGTACTCTTACTGATGCAACTAAGGCATTAGTACACACAGTTTCTATACCAATTATTCAACTGCACCCACGTAATGAAGAAGATACACTGTAAGAGTAGCCTATTTGAGCCTATTGCAGGGTTTCCCCCAGCACTTTATTGCTAAGGCGGCCACCTTGACAAGAAAGTTACACTTACCACCTTGACTAGGCCCCTGAAAGGATAAAGATTTCACGTTGTTAATGTGATGTCTAAAGGTGCTTAGCCCAAAAAAAAAATACACTTTTAACGCCCCACCACCTTGACTAACAAAACTTCTGGAGGAAACACTGCTATTGAGTAGCCTACAATATACAGTATTCAGAACTCAGCAGCAAGACTACTCACACACACCAGACGCTTACAGATCACATTACACCTATCCTTCATCAATTACACTGGCTTCCTATCCAATCACGAATCCAGTTCAAAATTCTCCTCCTCATCTACAAGGCCCAGCACAACCTTGCACCCACCTACATCACAAGTCTCCTCACCCCATACCTTCCCGCCCGCGCACACTACGCTCCACTGACACACTCCTCCTTACCACCCCCTCCACACACCTGCGCATTATGGGCGACAGGGCATTCAGTGTTGTTGGCCCCATGGAATGCACTCCCGCTGTCAATTCGTCAATGCTCTACACTTTCCGCTTTTAAATCCAAGCTTAAAACGCACCTCTTCACTGTAACATATTCATCACACCATTGACATGCACTTCCACTTCCTTTAATTATTACTTTATTTTCATTTTATGTTATATACATAGGCCTATGCATTCTACTATAGTAGAACTATTTTTATTCTTATTTTTATTTTCATTTTATATTTTAATTACTCTCCTATTTTTAGTTGTGATTCATTGATGCTTGTTAATACTTTTTCTACTGTTATTTCTCTGTTTTGTGACCTTGGGTATCTTGAAAGGCACTTAAATAAAACGTATTATTATTATTATTATTATTATTTCTACTTTTACTTTATATACCTCTCAAAATAAAATAGAATAGAATGGAATAGAATAGAATGGAATAAAATTGAATGGAATAAAAAAGGGGTCATCTGTGATATTTGGGGATAGCCGACGGTAAGGGTGATGATAGTAAAGGTGTTGATCCGGGAATCCCATTCCAATAGGAAAAATGTGGATCATCTTCTACACTCTTGTCCATGGCAGAAGTGCCTTTGATCAAGGCATCTAACCCAATTTTGTTCCTAGGACTGTAAGCAATGCCCTGTGTACCTACAGTGCATAACTACTAGTCCCTAAGCAACCGTAAGCTAAGTGCAATGTACTGAAATGTAATGCAATGCAATGAGGGAAAAAGTTAGTGGAAACAGATAAATATCCAACGAAGAGAATGGAACAGAACAACTAACATGTTGTGCACTTGAATTAAAAAGAAAAGCATCCCATCTGTTCTGCTTCGGTATCTTCTCTTTGTTCAAGATTACCTGTCTCTCTCCCATTGATGCACCAGATGAAAAAACGTGTGGAAGCGTGTGGAACCCCTTTTAAGATAAATATTCAACTGAGTATCTTGTTTCTATGAAGAGTACAGCCAGGGGTATGGAGATTTACGGTGAGGGCCAGCCAACAACGATCAAAAACGATGAGCCAATTTGTAACGGATTTGGCAACATATTCTCGCATCATATTTCCACATATTCAGCGAGCATCCTTGAGCACTTTTCAACTCCTCAAGGTTCCTGTCAAGTCATCTCCCTATGGCACCTTTCCAAGATGATGAAGTTTCGTCCAGGGTGGGCTAAAAAAAACAATCTATACTACCTTTGGCACTTGTGGCTAAATGGCCGTGTCCCTTGAATACTAATGAAGTCATTATGGGAAGGAAAAAAAATGGCCATAATCTGTGTGTGTGTGTTTGTGTGTGTGTGTGTGTCTGTGTGTGTGTGTGTGTGTGTGTGTGTGTGTGTGTGTGTGTGTGTGTGTGTGTGTGTGTGTGTGTGTGTGTGTGTGTGTGTGTGTGTGTGTGTGTGTGTGCCTCCTTGTAGTGACATAATTGCTCTCATATTAAAAAACTGCATAGAGTTAACAAGGGTAGAGAAGATAACGTGAGATTGTGTGCCGCAAGAAGTACACGTCTTTGGAGAGAAAGAAGAGAGAGGGCACGGGGAAAAAACCCTGCCGGTGGTGGAAGAACAATGAGGCATTTTCAAAGGGCCTATCGACTTAATAAGGACCCGGACTACCCAACTTAAGTCAAGAGGTTCAGAAGGGTTTTCTTGAAAACAGCTCCATAGGCAGACCACCTGAGTAGAGGATGTGTTCTCTTGCCGAGAGCCCGACACAAGCTGTTAACCCTCTCTGGCATTGTGCGACATTGTGCACCTAATAATAAGATTGCCACGATAAACTGTCACATATACAGTACATGCTATTAGAGAATAGAGAAGGTTGTCACATACAATGCTAGGACCAAGATTACAGCTTGCAGTGAAATGAAATTAAACATTACATTTGCAGAATAACAATGAAGTAAAAAATCAAATAAGCCCTTGCAGTGTGAATCTGAGATGGTTCTCAAATAGCCAAATAACTGTTGATTTAGCTGCAACTGTATTTGTATAGCAGAATTCCTACAACATACAGTATAAGAGCCTTGACAGTTTGGCAGGAACTCATACAGTAGAGTGGTACTACAGTGCAATATCTCTAGGTGTCATTTTTCAAGGTGGATGCAGATCCCAGGGGACACGTAGTCACGCATCCCAAAATCTCTCAAAACCATGAATGGGTCCTCAATAAAATGTACCTTTTGCTTCTGGTCTTGTGCTTCATTGACACCCCGACTCCATGGACAAAACAACAGTTTCATTGCTGTCAACCAACACAGAGCAACTTTTGAGGGACCTTTCCCCATTCAACATGCTGATTGCCAATGAGAAAACATTGCTTTCTATGTGCAAAAAGAAAAATACATTTTGTGCCTCCCACCCAAAACAATGACATCGGATCTACACCCCTGCATACTATATTTATCTGCCCACGCAACAGAATTCTCTTTTCTGATTGGCTGATGGGGTGGCCCATTAATCCCTGATAAGCAGTCAGGCGTCAAGCGTGCAACGCACACAGAAGGATCTAAGCATCTAGGAAAACATGCACATCGTGTACGAAAAATTAAATAATCACAACCTCCGGATACCAAACGAAGATCCTAGACGTGTCAAGTTAGACGCCCTTATAGCGACGTGCACTATCTTGCTTACAAGTTTCTGGTGCAGTTGACATGGTTCCTACAACTTTGCAGACAGTAAGAGAATAAAAATGTACCCTACCACAACGGCAGATAAGCGGGCTAACGGCCTTCGAGGTCGACCGGTTATACAAGGTTAATGGCTTGGGCCTGGCGCACGTCGCCAGAGTTCGGAACCACCGCCTTGCCATTAACCTCTTATAACCTTGTCGGCCGTTATCCCTTACATAACTGACCAGCGCAATTTCATGAATTTTCAACGTCATTTGACCAGGAGGCAATGTTGGATGTGCAATGACGCAATCACCACCTAAACCCGGCCCTAAGCCTAACCTGCAGTAAAGTGATGTTGCCACATGGTTTTGAGTGCAGCAGTAGATGCCAGATGCATACTCTTGCTGTCCAATATTGCTGCCTGGTCAATGGGTCGAAAAGTTGCACATGGGAATGATAATAAGCTAATAATGAGCTAATTTACTGTGAGAGAAGTGGCTGTCGTCAGATCTACAACCCTGCATACTACAGTATATTCGATAACAGAGGCCTGATTTACTGCAGTAGAGGTGGCTATGGTCAATGTCCTGAGCAAACGTACACGGCAAAAAGAAAAATGACCTTAGTCCCTCACCCTCCCTACCATCAATCCTGGCATTGGATCCACACCCCTGATCGAGTGACCCCTGACAGAGGCCTGACTTACTGCGGGTGAAGTGGCTGTGGTCGGTGTCCTCGTCATCCTCGGTGGCTGGAGGGAGGCTGCTGCGCTCGCTGGCCAGGCTGCAGCGGCTCTCCGACAGGATGGCCGCGCTGCTGAGGCTCATGGGAGCTGGGGCCCGCAACAGGCTCGAGCTCCCACTGGACTCTGCGGTGGAGAGGGGAGGCAGAGGTGTCAAATGTAGAAGTGTAGAAGTTAGTTTGTGGGGCCCAACTCAACATCTCACCTATCAGTCGTCTTCTTTTGCTTGTGGCCTTGTGCTGTGTTGCCAGATTTGTCTGGCAAACAGCCCAAACAGTGCTCAAATACTGCCTGGAGGTGCTAAATTCTGCCCAATTTCACCCAAATTGTCTGGATTCCTATGGCCCTAAAACTGCCCAATTAGATTAGATATACTGAGTTGGACCCGGATGTAAGTACAAGAACAGTACATTATATTACATTTTTTTTTAAACAACAGTTATTCCACTGTACCTAATGAGGCACGAAGATGCATTAAAATCACAGTGAAAATTGCTGCCCTACTTGCCAGGAGGCAAAATGGGCAGTAAGTAAGTAAGTCACAGTGAAATCCCTGCCATGAATTTGATCCAACCAACTCAAAATCAGCTCATAGTAAGAGAGAGGTAGCACATTGGTGAACAGTAACTGTAGAAGATTTACTCGGTGAAGTTACCAGCATTGGATGAAAACTGCGGCAGGGAAAAAAATCTTTACCTTTCTTTGCCTTGAAAATGAAACGGTTTGTCTTACTTTTACTACATTTGTCACCTCTGGCAGGGGGGTCCATTAGCTTCTGATGAGGTCAAAGTATCTCTACTCTACTACTACAGTACTATTACGACTATCACCACTACTACTACGTCTACTACAACTATGTACTGCTAGTCTAATATGTTACTACTACTACTGAATCATGGATTAAAAAAATATATTTCATGAAGTGTTATAATGTTTTCAGATAGTGATAACAAACTGCCTTTTGAAAAAGTGTACAAAAGGTGCAAAGATGCCTAAAGTAGAAGTAGAAGTACTGCTACGGAGGTAATTACGACATTAGTAGTATGCTATTATAAGTTGTAAACATGTAATATCATACTGCCAGTGCTTCACCCATACTGCAAGAGCTTCATTCATCTCTGGAAAGGTGCCTTTTGAAAAGCTGTGTCCATGGCTCAAAGGGATGTCAAAAGGACATCCATAAAGAATAGGACTTCCTGACCACAGGGGTTAGAAAGCTCTACCTGGTCAGTAAAAGTGATCAATATGACGTTTGAAAGCACAATGACTTTAAAATAAAAAAAATCATTTGACACTAACTGATAGAGGGCTTCAGTCAGGTAGTTGAACTCATTGGTGAAATTGCGTGTCACGTTCAACAAAGAACACCCAATATACTGTACAGTATGTGACTTTATGGAGATGCAGTTTCGAGTCAGACACGGCAACTTACCTGCACTAGGCTGCATCTAAACAGAAGCCATGAGGATCAAGTATGATCAATACTGCACGCTGACATGCAAGAAAACAGCATTCAAATTGGATGAAAAAGCACAAGTGAAAGAGTGAAACTTCAGTCACTTCTTGTAGTGCAACGTCATTAAAAGCAGATGTGCTGAGTGCCCCCGGAGGGTGACCGTGGCGTGCCACTGAATGATTCCTGGACAGTGAGGGATTGCCAGAGGGTGACCAAGCAACCTTGTTGTCTATGTGAGCTGTGGACAGTGCAGAGGGTGTGTGTGTGTGTGTGTGTCCGTGTACGTCGGTGTGTGTGTATGTAAGAATGTCTGTGTGTGTGTGTGTGTGTACATGCGTGCGTGCATGTGTGTGTGTGTCTGTACACGCAGGTGTGTGTGTGTGTGTGTGTGTGTGTGTGTGTGTGTGTGTGTGTGTGTGTGTGTGTGTGTGTGTGTGTGTGTGTGTGTGTGTGTGTGTGTGTTTCATGGGGAGGTTAATGGCGGCCACACCTGATCCTCTGCGGGGCTTGCAGTCAGTAGGAACGCCCGCCTTCAGCTCCCCACTGCAGACGCTCAGCTCCGAATCACTGTCCTCACTCTCACTGGACACCACTGCAGTGACACACACAGGAGGAGACATAGTCAGGCTATTCGCTCCATCAACGAATGCATAAAAGGATGTCTGCAAACTTCAACTCTCCTCATAAACTTAAACTCTCTGGTGTGGTACATTATCTATGCAGAATGCTTACAACATCACTATGAACTGTTCAAACCACCTTTTATCCTTCGTGGATACATGTCTGGGTTTGGATTCCATTATGTGACATGTACACACTCTCTTTCGCTTTTTAAACAATCAATTTACTTTACCACACAACGTTCAGACTGATACTAGTTAATAAATATTTAATACATGTTTAATAATTAATTAATACCATAATACCAGTTTTAAAACTATACACAGCCTAAGGACATGAGCTGGAAATCTGGGGGGAAAATCATGCCAACATAAACTAGTGTTTTCCTGAAAAAAAAAAGATTTGTGTTTGGTTTTACACAGATTCCTTGGGCTTCACTTTGATCCAATTGTGAATTTCTATGAAGTTTGGGCTGGGCTGTACTGATGCATACTTGCATTGCATTACACTTAGTTGACGCTTTCATCCAAAGCGACTTACAGATATTTACAGGGTATTTTGATACAGTCTCTGGAGCCATCGTGGGGATAGGAGCCTTGCTGAAGGGCACTACATGTATAGCCATGGATGTAGGTGTGTGGAGAGCTTAGCCTAGCGCAGACAGACCCGCACAGCAAAAAGCTGAGCAAATTCAATTTGCGGTCGCTAGGGGCGTCTAGATTTCTAGGCTATGGAGAGCTAGGAGTGGGATACAAATCTGCAACCCTCTGATCGAAATAACAACACTCCTTAACCATAAGGCCACCACTACCCCCCGCAGGAAAAACATTTGGTTTTAGCTAAAAGATTTGTGAAACTGCTATTTTTACCAAAGACAAAAAAATGCTTCTGTCAGTTACAATCAATTCTGTGCTTTCGGTTTAAGCTGCAGCAAGACGCTGGAATTGGTCTGGCCATGGTGTGTGTTCCGCATAAGAATGCGGTTAACTCCCTTTTTAATCCCTACCACTTGCCGTAAAGCATTTGATAGAGCGTAATGGAGAACTTGGTAGCAAAACTGCATTTGTTTTCAAACTCTGTTCCCTAAACTCTGTGTGAACTCTGAGACTGCGCAACTCTGCAGAGTCATGTTGACCAAAAATCAGCATCCCCCTTCCTCTCTCAGCGGTGGGGCTGCTGCACGGTCAATTCTATGCGCAGTGTTCGTTCAACACTTTGGGGAGTAGGACCAACACCATGTGTGTC
Source organism: Engraulis encrasicolus (assembly GCF_034702125.1). Taxonomy (NCBI): domain Eukaryota; kingdom Metazoa; phylum Chordata; class Actinopteri; order Clupeiformes; family Engraulidae; genus Engraulis; species Engraulis encrasicolus. Next base: position 54,518,580 of record NC_085863.1, read on the forward strand.
AAATTCAACTCTCAAGTGTTGACACCGCAACATCTACCGGTACTGTGGTGATGGTGGTGCTGGGTAGTATGGTGGTGATGTGAGTGGGGTGGGGAGGGTGTGTATGATAATGATGTGCAATGATGGTCCATTGGTGGCTGGAGAAGTGCCAGGCCGTTTGTGTCCTCATCACCATATGAGCATCCACACGAGTGGCCCCAGGCCAAGCTGAAAATGAATAACGGCAGTGGAAAAAAAAGACAGAGGGGAGGTGTGGTGGTGGTGGAGAGTTGGTAGCGGTGGCGAGAGGATGCAATGGCGGCTGAGGGGAGAAGGGTGTGAGGGAAGGGTGAATGGTGATGGCTGCATAGTTCCAATTTGCCACACCCCATCTGCTGGGGCTTCAATCAGGACGGTTAGTCCGAAACGTCGTGCCATTAAATATTTGGGAGCATTTAACAGTGTTGTGGACCTTTATTTTCTTTTCAGTTATCTTACGTGTGGTCCAGCACCTGTGCCACTGATGTGCGCGCATTCTTTGACTTTCTGCTTCAATCAGGAAACCAGGAGGGCAGCGAGGAGAAGAGGAGCAGAGTGAGGGAAGGGAAAGTTTGAAGCAGCCAGCTCCAATCTCCCTCTTCCATCAGCAGCGAACTACAGCCTCTTCTGCACCGCTAGCGCACTCTCACTCTCTGCACCTCTCTCCACCACTCCACAGTGCTTCTTCTCATCTCCCTCCCTCTCACCTACCGTACCTCTCGTTCCCTCTCTCTCTCTCTCTCTCTTTCTCCCTCACTCATTTCTCTGCTCATCACCCTTTTCCTTCTCCTACCTGCCTTACTCTTTTTAGAAAATTACCATGCTCTTTGCTTATACTTCTAGCAGTGACTCACAGCCATTCCCTGTTCCCCGGCTCAACGGTGGCCACAGCTTGAGTGGCTAACCCCAGCAATGAGGGCTCCTGCCGGGCTACATTTCCTCTGGAAATAGGCAGCCCTGGAGGCCGGCACTCAATGGCACAGAGAGAGGCATTACCATCACCACACACACACACACACACACACACACACACACACACACACACACACACACACACACACACACACACACACACACACACACACACACACACACACACACACACACACACACACACACACACACACACACACACACACACACACCGCAATTTTGGTGAAGTCGTTGCCCTTTGGCGAGACCAGTGGATGAACATCCAGCATGCGCAGAGCTGTGTGGGAAAAGGTGGACGATGTGTCACCTGCGAAGCAAGTGTGAAGGGCAGGCAGGAAATAGAAAACTTGACAGGACTCTGATGAGAATGCCAAACGCACGCATGCACAGTTGCACACTCACACATACTCACTCACTCTCTCTCTCTCACACACACGCAGCTATAGAGAAGTACACAAAAAGTATTTTTAAGGAACTTCAAAGTTCAAAGGCATAGGCTTTCTCTCTTCCAAACTGTTGGCAGTGAAGCAGCGATCTTCCGAAAGCCAGGGCATAATACGCATTACTATCCTGAACACTGTATGGATGGCAAGGAATTTACTGCAAAAGAAGTGTATATGATGCGCGCACATCCAGTAAAACAGGTGCTGGATCAAAACCAAAGTGCGTAAAGGAAGAAAGGAAATCCGCACACTGTTGCTGCTCACCGATTTATTATAACACAACGTTTCGACCTCAGGCGGTCTTCCTCAGGTGTATAGGACATATACACCTCATGAAGACCGCCTGAGGTCGAAACGTTGTGTTATAATAAATCGGTGAGCAGCAACAGTGTGCGGATTTCCAAGGAATTTACTGCACACATACAGTACTGCATATCGTATCAGTTAGCCCAGCATTGTCAACGCAACATAGCAGAGCGGCCATATCAGGCCAGGAATTCTGTACAAAGATGAAACGAGGGGGAAAAAGGAAAAGCAAGATGCCACATAAGGACAGATGTTATGTACGTCATCCCATGTTATAGCAGCAAGCCATAGAATGATGGGATTGAGTGTGGAATAAATGTTTTATGTAATAGGATTATACGGCTCTCTGCGGCATGCTTGCTACACAACATCCAGTACGCTTTCTTTCCCCCCATTCAGAGCGTGTGCTTTGAAAGTTCTGTGGTCATCTACTGTGCTCTTGCGAGGTAAAGGACACATGCTGCACACACACACACACACACACGCACGCACGCACGCACGCACGCACGCAGTCTCTCTCTCACACACGCACGCACACAGGCAGGCACGCACACGCACACACACGCGCGCACACACACGCGCGCACACACACACGCGCGCACACACACGCGCGCACACACACACATACACGCACACACCCCACCCACACAGCAACCCTGGCGAATGAAAGAAGTAGCCCTCCCCATTGTTGTATCTCTAAGATGTTAACACCTACATTCCTTCCAAGTCAATACGCCGCATGACTCATCTGAGTAGGGGAGTGTGTGCTTATTATACATCAGCCGAGCTTTGTTGCCAGCTAAATCAATGTCAAGGTAAAAAAAAACCTAGTGGCTGGCTCCCCGCAACGTCCTCGCCTCTTTCTCTCACCTCTCCTCTTACAGATCCATCAGGCAGGCTTGTCTAATGTACTGTGCATTACTCCAAGTCCATTTATAAGGCACAGAACAAAAATTGAAGGAGGGACAAAAAGCGCTGTTGAGTGCCAGCTAATTCCCCACGGCCATAAAAAAAGCCCTTTTCATGCAACACTAGGGGCTTGGGCACAGCACAGCACAAGGTTTGGCTTGCTTGGGCAACCACGGCAGCAGTGGTGGAAGAGGCGGTGGCTGCATTCTTTGCTCGTATTCCGCACAGTCGTCAAAAGGAACCTCTGGAGAGATTGGGGGGCAAATAAACATTTAGAGGTAATTTTCTGCCGCCGAGTGCACAGGTTGTGCTCGCGTTAAATGTGCCGTACTTCATCAGGGTGTCAAGCGGTCTCTGTTGGGACAGCCTCTTTGGGGCTTTGCTGTGAAGTGTTCCAGGGCGTGTAGGTGCTCTGGCAGTGGGACTGTAGGGTTACTATAATGGGCCTATTCCATGTGACGTCAGACACCTTCGAACACTGAACATTCCAGTGCATTCGAAGCAGGTATGAGTTGCATTCGGTGCACCGACCTGTGTACAATTCGGTGGCATAAACATGCATATACATTTGAAGCCACTGTTTTCTACCTGAAACCGGTAGTCGCACATAGGCTACCTGCTTTGCATCAAAACAAAATTAGTCCAACATCATGGTGCAAAAGGCTAATTTATGCACCAACCACTGAGTTCCCATTACTATTGTAGCCATATATTCCTACCTACACTTACACTACAAATACAGTATCTACACTGCATTCCACATTATTACGCAAATTAAATTTTTCGCTGTTTCCCCAAATAATCAATACAAATGACAGTCATCATAATTTTCAAGTCATCAGCCATGAGAGTACAATTAAAACGTTTTTGAATGAACCTTCCAATGATAACAGTATTTTTTTATAATAATAAAAAACTTAAAATGTATACAGGCTGATCATTTTGAATTATCATTGAATAATGAGCTAGATTCACTCAATAGCATCTGTAATGCTGTTAGAACAGCAAGAGTTTATATAGTTCACTGAGAGAGAGTTCAATGAATGGTTGAGACGCTAGCTACGTATGAGCTGTATGACAGAAGAGGAAACGAAAATTTCAAACAAACCTGTACAGCATGTAGAGTAGAGCATGTGCATAACACGCACACGCATAGACACACACATGCATGCCCACACACATGCATGCACAAACGCACACACAATACTGAGAAATGGAATTTCAGTCTTGGTTCACAACCTCAAGTAATTATATTTCCAATAACATAGATGGACCCCCTTAATAAGATAACATGGCTGATCGATGAAATGCACATGAGCATGAACGCTTAACTGAAAGTAAAATAAAAAGTAACAGAATAACCGGGAAAAAAAGTCTTTTAAGTATTCATGGTGTGTTCTCCATTGCATAATACAGTAGGTATTCATTCTGCTCTAGAAAGCCACCAGACTACAGCACTGCCCTCACAAATCTGGTATGACTACCAGATACTGCACATTTATGCAATTCAAATCAATGTCATTTTACAAATTTACATACATTTATGCTGATTAACCCCAGGAAAATTAATGCAGGAAAATATCGGATGGGTTTGGAATATTTCAGTCAAAGTTAATTAGGTATTTATTTCTTGAAGATGACAAGTCCTTTATTACAACCCTGTGCAGGCCTGGACGTATTGGACAAAGATTACACTTAGAAAAATATGCGGAAAATAAAAAAGCTGTAAGCTGTTACATTGAACCAATTCTAGTCGAAGCCAAAGAACAGATATGCTTTTCATGGAAATTGGAACATTGTTTTTTTAATTCAAGGTCACTACAACTTGGTCCAAACCCTGTATTTAAAAGCCACCGTACAATAGAAGACAATCAATCTCTAGCCACAGCGTCTCAAAAGTAAAACTCATACCTTGCGTGTCAAATCCATTTCAAAACCAGTCATAAGGTTCAAGGCTTATTTGTATTGGGGGTAAATGTGTTCTTTCAACTACAGATATGATAGGATACCGTATATGAGAAAAAGAAATAAGAGGACCCTGAACTGCATGCCCCATGTCTTATTGACAGAATAATGTGATTTTATTTGGTTTATATGGTGATGGGGAAGTAAGAAATCCTCCTAGCAACTCCAGTAGAGGCCAAGACTATTACAATGTCTCCAGTATTAGGCTACCTTCTCCTTGGTGCTATCTGAAGTGGTAAAACAGAAACCCCATGACGGGAGGGACCTTTCATGAATCTGAATGGTATTACGGCAGACTCACCAGCTTCATCAGGTCCTGCTGCGTGGGCAGTGTTTAATGTGGTTCTGATTTGATTAATGAATAAAAATGACTGCAAATGATAGAAAGGCATCAGTTTTGAAATAGTGCATGTTGGTGTCATGGGAATATCAGTAGTGAGTTAGAATTCTGAATGGACGCGAATAACCAAAACACAAATAACACAAATAACCAAAACTTTCCCTGCATAAATAAGAAGCATAGTTCAAAACTGAAAATAAAAAAATGTCTGTTTGTTGCTGACCATAATCTGAACAAAAACAATTTCAGGAAGTAAAGGGGTTGGCGTGAAACTTCATTACTCAACAGTACTCAAGAAAAGCACTCAAAGACAAAGACAATCTCAAAGGAAAAAGGCTCAGTAATTAAAAGCCACTAGCGAATGTTCTTCCAGAAGAAAGTAGATTGTTTGTTGTGGGAAATAAAAGTCAACAATGGCCAAATGCACTTCAGCATTAGAGTATTGCCTCCCTCTATTCAAACAGCTGGGTGGAGGTGGCCACGGACATACAGACAGTGTGCCGACTTTTAATTTCGGAGATGAAATGAGTTTCCTGTCCCCCCTAGTAGCCCATCTCCATCCTCCACAGTCCAGATTGCAGCCCGGCAACCCTGTGGTGCGGCCCACATCCGCTGCCTCACATCGTGGCCGGCACATGGTTCACACGGGTCACAGGCCGAGCTGACGGGACCCATCTGATTTCCCCACAGTCCTGCCAAGACTCATGCCGGCCGGCTTCCGACCGCCGCGGCCATCCTGCTTGAGAATACATGTGGGGCAAACTGTAACGTGACAACTCCATTCTTCAAAACAAACGCCGGTGCACCTCATGAGGACTACGGTGAACGGATGGGTGACAGCAGGTTGTCCCGCAGTTAATGGGGGTCCATAAAATATCTGCACGCTGGCATCGCAGAAGTGTGGCACAGTATTTTACGGTGGATCTGAAGATGACTCGGGCATTGGGGGGTGTTCTCCATTTACACAACTGTCAGCATACATTTTAAGAAGCAGCGCAAGACTAACATAAGCAAAACACCTGGCCAATCTACATGTTTGAAAAACATGTTGTAAATTATTTTTTTGCCAACACAATCTGGATGCGTCATACAGTGGGAGGTTCTGAGTAGCTGGCAAACTGTAAATGCTTATACAGCACGACACATATGGCATCATGTTCTCTCGGTCACAGCAAGGACATTTGCTGAACATAAATGTCCCTGCTTTAAGACCAACTGCTCCCAGCAGGCCTGTGGCAGGCATGGACGGTATGGCTGCTGTACTGTACCGAGAATATTCAGGCGTGTATTGGTGATATTTTCCAGTAAATGTTAAAAAAAAGCCATAGTCTCGTAATGTTTTCTTGGTAAAGGGCCAGAGGAGAATGTCAGGCATAAATCTGTGGTGATACAACATGTTAAGGAAGTGTAGCCTATGGCTAGGAAGGAGCTAAGGTAAAGGTACAAGCAACGTACTATAAGGCATGCCAAGTGTCTCGTATTAAATTAGTCATTTCACTTATCTGCCTGCCTACAAGTGTGGTTCTTCCGAATAGAAGTATGTTCAGGTATAGATACTGTATACTGAATGAATATGGTGGATTTAATATTATCTTAAGATATCAGAAAGCAATAGCACATGCAAAACTGTACTTAATACCTTTTCTTATTCAGACATATAACAATAGCCTGCACCTGCACATGAAGAATACCATGCACAAAGCTGATTAAGATGGGTAAAGGCCAAAGTAATGAAAGGAAAGTAAATAACCAGCAATTCAAAAAATCACATCAAAGTACACGGTAGTTAGATTTGCTACACCTAATAGAGAAAAATATAGATTTGAAATAGTATTTGCATGCATCGATGCATGAAGCCTGAAATGGGACTTTCGTTCTTTTTTAATATTTAGTTTTGAGTCGATACTAATGTCATATCACAGGACCGGCCAGTTTAATACAGACGTGTACGGTTTCATTTGTATACCATACATGTGGTAAAAATGTTAATTTAGGAGCGTTGATATTCACGGTCAATAGCCAATAAAACCTCACCCTTCCTTTCTCTGCTACTCGTGCAAAGTGTTAACTGGCTGTAATGTTTACGGTGCTGAATCTGCAGAAAATACAAACGATTGTGTCTTACAACTTTCTTTAAAAGACAGATGCCATTTTCTCCAAAGCCGTTAAATGAATTTCACAAAAGGTGAATGCCTAAATAAAAAGCAATGGGTGGACTCCAGTGGAGTTTCGCCTTCGGCAGAACCCACACGTTCAGCTCTAAAATTCCCCCACAGGTTTTAATATGCCAATGGCACGCCAAGCCACATGGAGATGAGGTAGTGCAAGGTCTCAAAGCTCAGCATAGGCAGGTGGGGCCAAAAGGCATTCTTTCAAATTGATCCGCATGCTTTGATTTGGTTTGGTTTATTTATGGATATAGGAAGACAAAAGGTATCCAAGGGATAACATGTAAAAGCGTTAATACTTATTTCCAACATGGTCCCTGATGGAAGAGGACAAGACTTAACAAAAACATGTATCAGATATCACATACACATATGCCATCACATTCCTACGTCACCTAGTTCTCCACTTTATTCCACAAAAATACTCTAACTCTTTGCTTAAAACACCTTTTTGTTTCTGCCGTTTTAATATTTAGTGGAAGGCTATTCCATAGCATACAGTAATCCCTGTATAAAAGAAAGAGCAGCGAGCTGTGTTTTTTGAAGCTGGTACCTTACAGGAGTGAACACTTGCTCTTGTTCCATGGGCATGTTGAGTATGCACCATTACAACCTGGGATCCCAAGTACTTAGGGGCTATCCCATTAACAATGTTAAACATATGATTCCGTTTCAGCTGTTCAACCCTTAATTTCACAGGCAGATAGTCCACTTTCTTAAAATCATTTGAAGTAACATGATACCTAGATGGTTTACCTAATATAAAACGGATCATGTTGTTCTGCATAACCTGAACATTTTCACTCTCAGGCCACTGTACCATGCTGAACAGGCATAGTCAAAATGACACTGCACAAGCGCTGCAACTGGATAGTACTAAAACCAATCAACGCAACAAATATGATGACGTATAAGGGCTTCCGCACACCGGCTCCGACAAAGTGCTGAGCACTGCTGGGCAAAAGTTCGATTTCGTTGTTTTCAATAGAACCCCGCACACTGGCGCCGATGTCCGTGGACATTCGTCGATGTCGGATAGCAATTAGAGACAAGTTCTATTTTGTCGGCGCCGCCCATTGACTATCAATGCTATGTTCGTGTGAAATTTGGTTTGGGGGTCCGAATTATGTCGGAAGCGAAAGTGCGCCGCAGTGCTGTCGGAGGCAATGTGCGGCCGGCCTAAGACACACTTCACAGTGATTCATCAGCCAGTCTCAGATGCATAAATGGGAAAACCCCTATGGATTGTCACCAGATGCTCCCAGCAGCGAATTATATTTGATGCCGCTAGGGCAGTTTATATTTCCAATATCCTCTATGAAAGTCTGTTCATTTCTCTGTTTTGTTGTGTGCTAGTGCAAACGTCACAGTTGATATGGTTTGTTTAAAAATAAAAAAAAGAATTAAAAAATAAAAACAAGGCTCTCTCTCTTTCACGTGCTGTTTGTGGAAATGGAGCACCTGCAGAGGTAAGAGCCTGAGGCGACACTGCCACGGCCCTGATACCAGTGTTTTTACCAGGGCCTTATCAGACACACTCAGTTCTGTCGTCCATTGCACTCACAATGTTTAATTCTCTCTCCAAACTGAGTGCATAGGACGAGCTCTCCAACCAAATGCGGGACTTGCTCTTATTCAGCAGTGGTAAATATAAAACGTCATTGATTATGCACTTTTTGTAGATGTGGTATTTTAAGAGAGTGCACAGTTTTTCCTTTGCCAAAACATTACACAATTTTTAAGTATAATTTGCTTGGCTGACTTAAGTTTTTTTTGCAAGAACGACTCTTCTATAGATTCCACAAAGCAGTTAGAGAAGGTCATCAATTCTTATTCCTTTTCATCATGTCAATAACCATGTGGCCTTTGGCTTAGAACAGATTTATTGAGTCCGGCAAGAAATGTCTGAACACAACGCTGTAATGTACCTCACCATTACCATGGCATTATACTTGAAGTCCACATTGAGGTCTGCGCAACATCAACATCATGTCATTTCATAATATTTTCAGCCATTGACTTCAATGGCCAGCTGGGGAAAAGACCATAAAGCTTGCCGACTTGGGAAAATAACCGACCGTAATCACAGGACATTTACGACCATCTAGATCATTTAGGGATGGACATGGGAAAATGACATGTGACACGCATGCTGTATGTTGCTTTAACTGCAAAATGTTCATAAAGTGACATGGGGACTAGGAAGGTACAGTATGGGCAATATGGAAGGTGAGGGAACGAGAGCGAAATTGGACACTCATCGGTGAACGCAGGGTCGCTGAAAGCTTTGGTTGGGCCCAGGGCAAAGCCATCTGAAAGCACCCCCCCCCCCAATACATATAATGTACTGAGAACATTTCCATTTCATGTCACGTCGGTTCACTCAGGGAAGCTGATGGGGTGGGGTGAAGCATGGGGGTGTAGGGTGGGGGAGGAGTCGAAAGGGTCAGTTGGCCTGCCTGCACCCCTGGTCCCAAGGCACCTGACCCTTTGCCTCCCCCCTTGCCGGCGGTCCTGACTGAGTGTGCCATGAGATGGAAATGGAGACGTGGGTTGATACATGAGAGTGGTCTCCTGGGGAAAGGCCATGAGTCTGAATCTGAAGAACGAGAGAGGCACGCGGCTCAACATTCATGTCATACTGTAGTGGCCAGAGGGTCTGGTTAGTTGTTTTATTTGGGAAACACCTGTATTCAAGGTGTGGAGTGGAGTGCACTTGGCTGAAGTTTAAAACAATAGGATCTGCCTTTGCTCAATCTGGTTGTGATGTTTGCAATGATGTTATAGCCTGGCTATAGGACTGCCAACCAACCGAACCTAACCTCTACTATGGAAAATCTTTCCAATCTTTCTTTTAAAAAACATATAAAAATGATAACAAAAAAAAAAAAAATTAATCTCTACAACTTCAGGCACATAAGAGGTGCTATGTCAAATAGTGCTGCTCTGACATACTTGCATGCAATGATATTTTCTCACCTAAGCTATTGCATTACTAGCTGGACCATGGTGGGATCCACTACTCTCAAATCAGTGGAGAGTTTATTTAAAAAAGCACTTAAAATTTTAGATAAAAAACCTCTTTCATACCACCATTGTAACATTTTAGATAAGTACAACCTATTGAGTTTTGACAATTTCTGTAAATTCTCCTATAGCTGTCTTCTTTATAAGACTTTGCATGGCCTGGCGCCACCTTGTTTACAGGATTTTATAAAATATCGTCAAACACGAGTAACTCGAGCAGTGGTCAATAAAGATGTAGAGATTCCTTTCAGGAAAACCTCTTTCAGTCAAAATGCATTATCTACTAAAGGCGGCATATTATGGAACTCTATTCCTCTGCATATAAGGGAATGTCCCTCTTTAGCCACCTTTAAGATGGAGTATAAAAAGTGGCTTCGAGCCCAACAAACATGTTCACACTGATGGTCTGAGCCTCTACAGTGTACACGCACACACGCACACACACACACTCACATAACACATGGCCCTATTTTTTGGGACCTTTTTCTTTTCTCTTTTCCTTTTATTTACATGCATGCCTTTTGCTTCTGTAGTGGGTTTTATTTCTTTTGTTACTAACAGTCTGTTTTATTTTAAAGTCTATTGCTTGTAAACATCTAGCCTGCCTATTGGACACCAGATGGAAATTAGCCCTTGGGCTACAATCTGGCATGTTTACATATATGTACATGTATGTATATGTTCATTAATGTGCAATGTCCTGAACAAATAAAGTAAAGTAAAGTAAAGTAAAACTAGGTGTTCAATAAGTCATCAGAGTGAATGAAATGTACACTCAACAGTTCCTTCAGCATTTCCTCAGTGTAAATATACAGGTATAACATAAAGAAACAATTTAATGATCGTTTCACTCTTTTCAATCTTCCAAGGTTTTCTAGTTACATAAGTTTGAAGACAGATTCATTGAACAGTGTGAATGAAGAGTGGAATGAATGTAAAGATTTTGAATAACAATGTGGTTCTGTCCTTGAGGCTGTGTTTGTGCAGAACACACTACTTTCATGGACTATAATTTCAATGGCCATTTTTAAATTACACATATGCAAAGATCAGTTTTCAGTTACCATTTAAGACCACCCATAGTGGTGTGGTTTCTAGTATGGGTGCATGTTCTGAGGATTATGTGAAGGATTTGCTGCGATGTTTGCATTTGTTTAATAATTTGACTTCTGAGTGTCTCAGTAGACGACTGGCATAGTGACTGACTACACCTTGAGAGAAACAGAGTTTCTCCGTGGGGAGAGTCAAGTGAAGAAAAATGATAATTCAACAAGGAGTGAATAAGGGGGCACATTTCCAATTTTCTTCACCTAAAAACTATTAGTGAGTTTACTACTGGTGGATTTGTGCTGATGTTCTGTGTTACCATGTTTATAATCCTGGATTTTTGTCCAAGAGACAAAAAAAAGTTGAGATGTGATTATCTGCACCTGAAGGCATAAAATAATTGGCTTCAAAGACAGAAAGCAAAACCATCTACCGGTACTTAGGAGCGGTTTCCACGTAGCAGGATACTTTTATATGTGGGTATTTTTTTCTCCTGTTACATTGGTTTTGGCCTTCCGTTCCCGGAATGACAGAGTTTTAAAAACCACATATCAAAAATCAGGCTTTAAAATATCCCATTTAGGGGGCTAAAATGCTAAAAAGAGTTTTTATTTTTATCCACATGTTGTTTCCACCTAAACAGGAGAAAAAAATACCTACATATAAAAATATCCTGCTACGTGGAAACAGCACCCTAGTGACAATATTTACCGTTAACAAGTAGACACTGCTATCTTTTATTAATTCAATTTCCATTCCTTGCCAGAAAACAAAGGGTTACAAAACCGTGAGCTTAATATGTTAATCCTTCTTGTCATTATTGCCTCTTTATTCTAAATTATCCACCTGGAGTGAAAGACAATACACTCTTGAGTGGTCTACATTAAATCCTCAAGAGTGTGACTTTTTCCTGCTGAATATTGTGTATAGCCGTCCTTTTCCGCCCCCCAACATGGTATCCCAGGAAACGGTTTCCATTGTTGATTTTGTAACACTTTTAGTGCAGTGTGTTCTCTGAGCAGCTCAACAGCATCAGAATGTTCCCTTCGGCCGCCAATAAAATGTACTGTTGCATGAAGAGGCTTCATGTGGAGGGCATCCAACTGTGGCATTCTTGATGCGAGATTGCAGCCTGACGTCAAACCTGAACCCTACAGTACTGTATGTGTTATGTAGCACTTCTTCAAAAATAGTGGTTATGTGAACCCTCTGTTCTACGTGATCAAAGACACAAAGTAGCACTGAAAGGTTTGGGGCACCGCAGGGCAAAATCTTTTTTGTTGTTGTTGTTGTTGGTCTTTGGAAGTGAACAAAAAATACATACCAAATAGCCCTTGTATCAAAGAAAGACTTCAGTAATAGAATTTCTTCAAATGTTTTTGGAAACCAGGGTTTAAAATAATAATCTAAAAACACAAATCTGTGGGAAACAAACAAACACACACGCACACACGCACACACGCACACACGCACACACGCACACACGCACACACACACTCACACACGCACACACGCACACACGCACACACGCACACACGCACACACGCACACACACACTCACAATGTAGCCAAAACACGTAGCAAGACCACTCACGTTTGCCGTGTGTCCATGTGTAGGTACGGTTGGGCACACTGCTGACTATCCTGGGCTCACACCTCCCCTCAGCTGCCATCCGGCACTCAAAGGGTGTCTCCTTCACCGGCCGTACATGTTTGGGTAGAGCTTTGTAGAACCAGGCTCCAGAGCGTTTCCACACCTTGAGAAACACACAAACACAAGCTGAGACCAGAGGCGGAGCTATAAGGTGGGGGGGTTTGGGCAAGCTGGGCATTTGCCCCGGGGCCCAGGAGGACCCTCCTGTATCAGATGTGGGGGCCCTATTGTGACCTTGGCAGGCCGTATGGGGGGACAGTGTCTTGCCCTGGGCCCTGAGTGTAATTGTTTTGCCACTGGTCGAGACTGCCCAAAAATACCCCCAAAAGTTGTTGTGCCAAGGCTGACTGCCGGGATTTTCATTGCAGAGGCGTAGGTATCAGTCAGCCAAGCACGAGGCCACAAAACACAAGACGAAGATGGGAGGTTAGCTAATGAGATGAACCCATGGTTTTGTCGTTACACAAAATTCATTCTGCACAGGTTTCCCAAGAAGACAAGGAGAGCTTGGGAAACTTCGGTTTGTGTTCAGGGACCCTCCAAGTACAAAGAGGGCAGTGTGATGTTGTTTATAACTGTTTGAGAGTTTTAAATGTTGTGTTTTTGAACTGTGGTGTGACAGCAAAGCTGTATGCCCCTCAGCTAAACATGTAACCCAGATAAACCCTTTAAGTGGAGTCAGCCCTGAACACAGACACACAGGCACAGTCACTACAACACGCCAGAGGGGTGCCACCACCACCAGGCATCACCCTGAGCTCTCAGACTCGACTTGACGGACAGCAGACACAAATGTCACGTCTGTTAGCAGATGCTCAGTGTTTGGCAGGGCGGACATTACAGCTGTCGTCGCAACGCAATGTGCCAGCCAGCGTGCCAGCCAGCCAGCCAGCCAGCCAGCCAGCCAGCCTCCTGCTCCGGGTCTTCAAGGAGGTGTTAAGTGTTAGGAGGCTAATGAAGAGCAATTAAAGTATTATTCTGGCAGAGGTGCTGCATAATTTGTATTAATTATTAATTATTAAAAGGAGAATATTAAAAGGTTCTTCCGTGATGCCCATATTAATGGCTGCAATTGTATTCTGTCATAGTTCTCAGTTGTTTGACAAGAACAAAGAAGTTTGACGAAGGAAAGTCAGGACTTTGGCTTAATGTAGGTCACTGATTCTTGAGAAAGTGGCTAAAACAGGTTGTAATGTTGACAGAAAAAAACAAAGTGAATTACAAAATGATATGGTATATCCTCGTAGACTAAGGTCTTGGCTTTTCAGAAATGCACAAGGCCAATCTCCCCATTATGTATTTTTTTTCAGAAATCAGGCTTTTCTCCGATCATACCTTGTTTTTTGTCAACACCGTCAGACACAATTAAAAGTTATTAAAATTGTATTGATTTGGTTGCATATGTATCTGGAGTTTTTAAGTGATTATGTGTATTTTTTGGTTCACACATATGCCTTTAAATGTTGAAAATTCACTTTTGTTCTATTTTAATACTGTTTCATGTGTTCTAATTTTAAAATATGTCCCGTCATACGATGCTTACTTAACGCCTAAATAGAACAAACAATTTTTTGTAATTTCACAAATATTCGTGTAGGCTTAAATTGGCTATTACTTTGATATTTCAACAACTCCTAAGGAAAATGTTGTAAGCACATTCCTTTAAAATGTCCAAAACTCCTTCTTACGGTGGTGACTTAAGAACTGACAGTGGTGACAGTAATCTGAAAGTGGTGAAAGTGGCCTAATTAGTACCTGCATTTAGCAAAATAAATAGCCCTTTCAAGTCAATGGCATCTTGCATAAACACTTTATTTTTGTGTGTGCACAGTATGAGCATGTGTTTTTACTTCATTAGTTAGATTATCTAGGAAGGAAGCCACTGGTTGTTGAAAATGTGGTAAAAACAGCTTTTAAGTTGTTCAAATCCAAAATATAGAGGTGTATTATCATAGATGTAGGTCTTGGCTGTGCAGTGAATGCATTGGCCAAGCTCCCCATGTTTAACATTTTTCATAAAATGGGCTCTTTCTTGTTTTGTCAACAGCGGCAGACAGAATTAGAAATAAAAACACATGTTTACTGTATTAAAGTGAATTACTTTAACAATGCAACATAACTGTAGATACTTATTGTATGCATATTCTTAAAACATGTCAAAAACACGTAAAACATGTGTTTTTTGGTGAACTCCATCAGATGTCACCACCGTCAGGTTTTCTGACAAAAAAAACCTCCAAATGCACCTCAGTGGTGGCTAGAGTATCATTTTGGATCACAATTATTACTAACATGCCTAGTAATGTTTCATTAACCAGCACAATTTAGTAAAATATGGAACAACATGATGAGCAGAACAAAATCTGACGGTGGTGACATCTGACGGTGTGAGACAAAAAAACACTCTTTTAAATATTATGCATTGTTTGTTCACATTAGCCATTTCATTTTCGCTCTGTTTCTTGGGTGCTTCATACCTTTTCTGAAAAAAAATATATTTATTAACATTAATGTAATACAATATTATTAAAACCCCCGACGGTGTTGACAGTTTATGGTTGGGACAGTACCAGTGTCCAAACAAATTAACAAATTGAGGACAAAATAATAAACTTACAGGAGCTTCAGTGATGGTGAAGTAGGCAGTAGAGCTAAAGCCTCAGTAATGAAAATTACCTTGTGCATACCTGATTTTCTTGTCTTTTAGAAAAAATCTGACGGTGGTGACCAATATGCTGGACACATTTTGAGCAATCAGTAAATAATAGTAAATATTGTTTTACATCCACTATGTGCACATCTGTAGAACCACTTTAATATGGTCTTCCACCTCATGGTGATATTGTTCAATTCTGTTAGTGATCTTTGTATTTTAAGTCAATTGAAATGATGATGCCAGTCCACGGGACAGGCGTTTTTACAGGGTGTGGACAGGTTTATAGCCATGAAAAGTAATACAATTACACTTAAATATTTCAAACAACTGTGTATTCGTGTGACAGACCCCTTGGCCATTACCTGGGTTCATTTTGTTTGTGAAAATGTAGTTGATTTTCAACAGAATTAATATTTTACTGCAGGGACATGTTTTTGCCAAACTTTCAAGAATCAGTGAGATGTAAATAATAATCAGATGTAGATGGAAATGTAAATAAAGATCAGATTTAAATGATTTTGTGTCAATCAAAATAGACTGCTAAGTCAAACTAGGGCAAAGCAATTTTATTTGTAGAGCATGCAATTCAATGTGCTTTAAAATGTCTACATTGACATATCTGAGCTAATATTTCCAACAGACAAGGAGCAAAGTAGACTAAATGAAACAGCAGCAGTGCACTGTCGTCTTTCCTGGTTCCTGCATGTGTTGGCTTTAAGTCACGTAACGCAGAAACTCTACAGTGTGAGGCCACAATTTTAATGCACAATAATAACATAATGGTACAGGAGTTAACCACGTTCACCACAGATAAACTATGGGCCAAAGATCTGCAGTCTGTCACCAAGTACGACTGTGCCATATAAATAAAAAATGACTTAAACCGCAGTAAATAAATAAACGACTTGACCGAGCTGCCTCTGCCCTGACGACATTTATGAACGCATTGAGATGGAGTGCTGATGCTTAACAAATCACAAATATATACATTTCTCCTCCGCTACTCAGTTACTGTAATGAAAGACATGTCAGGCCCTCTCCCTCGCCCCGAGCTGAAACGATGACATGGAGAACGATACCATGCATTTGCTGCGCTGATTATTGATCCTAATTCCCCACACGCTCGCTCATTCTAGCCCGGGCCGTTACAATGAAGACGCAACACAAGTGGGCGCAAGATGAATGGATGGGATAAATCTGAAATGCCGAAGCCTCTCGCTGAATATCTCTGGCGCATTACTATCGCGGCTTACTGTGTCCTTTCGAAAACTGATGATGCCATTCTGGAGCAGCACGAGCCCCATTTGAATGCACGTTACGGTATTAACATACGGGCAGGGTTATAATGGTGCAGATACGCAAAGGTTCCCCTACTAGAGTGAAGGAAACCCAGGGCACACTGAGAGAGAGGTAGTGGTGGTGATTTCATTTGCATTGAACTGCAGAGACACACAGTACGCACACAAAGACAGAGACAGAGAGGGACATAAAGAGGGGTAGAGAAAACAGGAGAGAGAGAGAGAGAGAGGAAAGAGAGGGGGAAAGGAAAAGACAAAGAGAGAAAGAGTGTGATTGTGTGTGTTTAAGTGTGTGCGTGTGTGCCTGCATGCGTGCGTGCGTGCCTGCGTGCCTTCCTGCCTGAGTAAGAGAAGATACACAAAGGGACAGACAACTAGAGGATGAAAATGTTCACAGCTGCGCTGGACAATTTTGTCATAAACGCTCCTTTTGTTCTTTTATCACCATGCCAGGCATCATCAAAATGAATATATTACAGACATTAGGCCATAAAAAACATACTTCAAAAAAAGTGATAAACTGCAGCATAGCCTAGTAACTGAACCATTCCTTTAACTTTCTTTTTTTTTTGTTTAAAAACATTGTCGGAAGGGATGGAGATGACGATGGTGATGGAGGACATATTTCCATGCATTTATTTATCAAGATGGGAGGCTGTCATCCACACCTGGCCTAGTGTTATTTATGGGCTGCCTTCAGGAGTTTGGGAGCCGCCACCACTGACGCCGCTTTACACAAGTGTAGTGTGGCCCCATAAATGATTATCGCAGAGAAGTGAGTGGTGGGGGGTTGGGGAAAGATAGGGGTATCATCAGTCTGTCACCTGAAGGACATACACGGAGTAGGAAATGAGCTGTGGAACACCTAAAACATTCACACATCGATGCATTAGTGTGCACACGCATGCACAAAAGCAAGCACGCAAGAATACACGCAAGCACGTACGCGCACACAACACACGATCCCATAAACAAAAACATTTGTGGGCTACCTATGAAATTTATTTTCATCTTCTTGTGAATGATTCATAGACCTGGCTAAGACAGAGGTTCTTAATGTGTGAAATCACATACCATGTAAGTAAAAACAATGATAAAGAAATAACTGCCAAAAGAAATTGGAGGGGAATTTTAGATGTGCTACCGCTCTGTTTCAATATCACAATAATACTTTATCTGGCGAGAGAAGAAAAGGAATACAGAAAAAATAAGCGAGATGAATCACTGTGAAAGGTTATAAAACTATTTAACCTTGGCTGGCAAATGGCAATACAGCCAAAAAATGATGTGATGAGGATGACATTCCAAACATGAAATTGGAAAGAGAAAATGAGAGTCATTTCCACCACGTGCAAAGCCTTTGCATGCATCGATTTGCTTGATTCAGCGGTACCTTGCTATTCTAAAGCGGTAACAAATGCCTTTCCACATCTCCTTGTTCAACGGAATCCTAAACGCATCTAGTAATCTACAACCAATGCTTTTCTCATATCAGAGCACGGAACAGAACATTCATTATTAAATCAAGCACGCGAGCAGTGGTAGACACCAATCCCCCCCTTTAAATCACATTTCATAAATAATAAATTCCATACTCCTATAATCTAATTTATTATTATGACTGAAAAGGTTAGGGATTGTTTTTCAAAGGGGAAGACTCAGATATTACACACTCAACTAAACGAATACTCTTTTTCAAGGCATTTCCTTTCAATTGTAATTGCTTAAGCACAAAGGACAGGGGGAAAACAACTCAGGACATGGAGGAGAAGAAGAGGGTGTCTTTGCATTTGCATTCTGTAGCATATCTAGGCAACTCCGCTACAAAGCCATCCAATCGTGTCAACGTCTAGTTTATGGATGTGGCACCCCTCAAACTTCCTGTAAATGCCTGAAATCTGGAAGGTCAAAGGAAACAGACATCATTGTCATCATACTTGTCATGATCATATTTCATACGTGCACGGTATGACCATTGTCCTCGTCATCAGCAGGGCACCTCTGCCACTTGCTTCATTTAAAAGGATGGGAGAGGACAAGAGGGGATGGCTCTCCACATATCAGCCTGACGCCTGTCTGTCTGAAACCACCTTCTCTACTGTAGGACAGTGTAGCTAAAGTCACCAAACAAAGTTTAGTGTAAATGTCATGACAATCCAGTAAAGCTACCAGGTTTTTTTCTGTGCATATACAGAACATGTACTGTACACATATCACATGCAAAGCTATTTAAATTTCTACAAGATCGAGGAGAATTTAAGACTGCTCTCCCTTGATTACTTGAAAAGTGCCGGGTGGTTATAAATTTCCCTATCAGAGTTTACCTAAGCAATTACTAGTCACTGCATGGCAATTTCCACTATCCAGACTGAATATACTGCTTGTGTTTACGGCATCTGGTGGCCACACACTTCAACCTGACATATCGGTGCGCTCTACTCAGAAAAGGACATGTTCATTACCCTAAGCCCCAATGAGACACAACACATCATCATCACCATCATCATCATCATCTGGCTACAGTAAGATCATAGTCACACAGTCCTGCCATGGACCTAGGGGTTTGGATTGATTGCCAACAGCATGTTCAGAATCACACCGGGACCCCAGTGCTAGAGCTTGGCCGACTGCCAGCCAGAGGAGAGAGAGGGCCAGCATCTGAAGTGTTCAATTCAATTTTTTTTTTTTTCACAAGCAATGACTTTGGGATTTTCTGGCTCGCTCTCTCTCTCTCTCCCTCACACACAAACACACCACAGCTCCTGGTATGGTAAGAGAACCGAGTGAGAAATCCCTCTCGCCACTCGTTCGTTTCGTTCGCTCGACTTAATAATTACAGCGTGGCTCGGAAATGAATCGGTCTTCCTGCCTGCGGGCCCTCTGGTGGAATATTGGACAGGCCCTGCAGGAGGGAGATACTCTTCATCTCGACTGATGCCAGAACCTATTGGATATGCTCCAGCTTGGCCAGTCTGGGGTCACACCAATAACCCTCAAACCTACAGGAGGAGAGGAGAGATGGGGGGAGAGTCCCGAGTACTGTCGAAGTCGAGTGAGATGCTAAGTCGAGTGAGACGACTTTCCAAAATATCCGCGAATGCACACTTTAGTCCTGTAACTGCCATCGTAACGGCAGACTGATGCCAGAACCTATTGGATATGCTCCAGCTTGGCCAGTCTGGGTCACACCAATAACCCTCAAACCTACAGGAGGAGAGACGGGTGAGGGCAGGGTGAGTACTGTCTAAGTCGAGTGAGATGCTGCCTTGTCATGCTCCTATAGGCCTACTGATATGAGCAAATTGAGTGGTGGAGGACTTTCCAAAATGTTGATGTCCACGAATGCACACGTCAGTCCTGTAACTGCAATCGTTACAGCAG
Organism: Engraulis encrasicolus; assembly: GCF_034702125.1. Taxonomy (NCBI): domain Eukaryota; kingdom Metazoa; phylum Chordata; class Actinopteri; order Clupeiformes; family Engraulidae; genus Engraulis; species Engraulis encrasicolus. The sequence goes on from NC_085863.1 coordinate 54,538,725, forward strand.
ACTGATGGCAGAACCTATTGGATATGCTTGAGCTTGTCTAGTCTGGGGTCACACCAATAACCCCTCAAACCTACAGTTAAAGAGGAGAGCTGGGGAGAGCTGCAGAGCAGGGGAGGAGTACTCCTCGAGTGAGATGCTGCCTTGTCATGGATTTTACTCCTACGTTCCAATATGAGCTAATTGAGATTTCCCACAAAATGGAGGATTTTCCAAAATGTCTAATGCACACCTTAGTCGGTAACGCTTTACTTTACGGTAAAGTTACCATATGTAATTACTGGGTACTTTCTGGGTAACAACAGGGTAACAGAGAGAAGTTACATGGTATCTAATGGGTAAAAGGGGGTAATTACAAAGTAAATACCATTAATTGAGTAACACCAGGGTAACAAATGAAGTTCGATTATTAGATGGTTAGAAAATAGGCAGTAGTTTCATAGTAATTTTTGAGATATGTGAATTACATAGTATTTACTTTGTAATTACCCCCTTTTTACCCGTTAGATACCATGTAACTTCTGTCTGTTACCCTGTTGTTACGCAGAAAGTACACAGTAAATACTGTACCGTAAAGTAAGGCGTTACCCTTTAGTCAAAGTTAAAGTGTACTTTATTGTCAAAATGTATGCAATAGGGTTTAACACAGCAGATTGAAGATTTAGAGAGTATTCAGCCCTGTACTGCAATCTTAACTGCAGTTTACTGATCAAGTGAGATGCTGCCTCATCTTCCCCCTATGCTGTTCCGATATGACTATGAGTTCATTGATTTTCTCCAAAGGAGGATTTCCATAATCTTCACTCATTGCACGGTGTAACCCTGTCCTGTAACTGTACACAGTAAACTTGGCATTGTTAATTCAACACTGGAGAGATTAGAATAAAAACACTATAGGGAGGGAAAGTAATCTCATCGCCCCCTGCTGGCAACGTTCCAACCCCCTGCAACAAATGAATGTTTTTTTTCTTTGAAAAATTACATCTCGGCCCTGACGACTAAGTAGGAGTAGTGGCAGTCATATTATGGGCATGTTGGCCCGTTTTATCGAATCAGGTGGTAAAATGTTCGGTTTTTCACTGATCTGAGCTGATTTTAATATTCTTTAAAAAGCTAATACAGAACTACACTGACTGGCATGTGTGGCTTGTTTACTCCATGTAATTAGCATAGCCAAATTAGCATAGCCAAACATGAGCCAGAGAGGTGGTTACTCGTCACCACAGAAGCCATCATATCTACTAGAGAATTTAAAACCATACCAAAATGATCGCGTATATATATGTGTAATAAGAAGACAATGTGGAACTCATAGGATTACAAGAATGTGAAGATATGCGAAGAACTTGCGTTCGTTCGCGTTCATTTGTTTCTCTGTGTTGTCAACGAGGCGCGAAGCACAGCATGCTGGGAGCTGTAGTCCGTTTCCGACCAGATTGGCACAATTTCTATTTTTCTTTAAAGGGCAAAAAATGACTCAAGATTTTCACAGGTAGTAGTTCATGCTATTGTGTACGCTGAAAAATGTGTCTGGTGTTATAGTTCCAAGTCATATCTTTGTGGGATTTTTTTTAAAAACTTGTCTATGGGAGTTTCAATAGGATCACCCTGGTGTTTGGAACGTAACCGCTAGGATCGCTGTTTTCCACTTTCCCTCCCAATTCTGGTTGGTTCCACCATCTATGTGTATTAAATGTATAGTATTGATATGTGCTACAGTCATCCATCTAGAAAAAAAACATGCCTCACTGTACTGAATATCCTGACCATCTCAGAGGAATACAATGTAATGGATTCTCATCTCATCAGGGTTCACTATTACAGTACTGTGGTCGACTCGCCACCACATCTGACAAGAGATGTGTGTCCAACATGGCATCTGATTAATCACCCCCATCGAAGCCTGATGATGACGGATGACACCCCCAGCTGACGTAAATGAGGAGAGTTACAGCAGTCCACAAGATGTGGTCCTTTGTTGTTACTGGCTCGTATAGATCTGCCTAGCCCTGCTGCAGCAGCATGGCTTGAACATTACCTTGTGTAGAGTTCAAAACTAATGCGGTCAGCGTGCTCATTCAAAAATTCAAAACCTCCTTGAACTTACAGGAGCCCCTCTTGGTCCATTCCTTAACTCTCTCATGCAGAGTCTCTATTATAAGGTCACTGCTGCCAAAACAACAAACAAGTCTTAATCTGTCACGCCACTTAAGAACTGCCGTAATGTCATAGCAGTGTTGTTGTGATGCAGTTGAGGCTTTTTTTTCAGCAAATAGTGAGTTGGATGGCTGCCCATTCCATTTAAACTGAAGGGCTACATCCTTCACTCAAATTAAAAGGCTTGTGTCCAGAGTCATTTTTTCGTGTCTTATTTTCTGCTACTGACTGAGGCTGTTTAAATATTGTTTATTTACCACAATTACTTTCAGACTTTACTTTCTAGTGGTTTAAGCCTAGCCATTATGCATCATATAAACTAAAGAGGCTTTTCAAACAATAAAACATTGCTGTTTGTGCTATATTTTAAAGGCAAGTGGAGGACACGTTTATTGCTAACTTTATAGGATGGTTTCATGCTTGTGTTATTGTTTGTGGTGCCACAGCGGTGAGGTGCACTGGTCTGTGATCGATTCCTATCAACTCATGAACCTTAGGTGACGTGTTGACAAGGAAATGCTCTCAGCACAGTGCAGGTTTGTGTATGTTCAAAAGCTTGTAGTATGTACAGTCCGGTATGTGATGGGGGACGAGGGTTCAAATGGCCGCTTCGGGGGCTCTGTGGCTCAGTGGGCTAAGGTGCCATGCCATAAATCTGGCAAGAGATTTGATTCAGTAGGGTTTTTTAATCTATGTGAAGCAGTCATTTTCATTCATTTATTTATTTTTAAGATGTTTTTGGGGTTTTGCTCCCTCATCTAACAGGATAAGGTGAGAGAGGGGAGTAGAAGGTTCCTGTCCCCCTCTCACTCTATCCTGTTCAATGAAGGTGCAAAAGGCCCAAACATATCTTAAAAATAAACAAATGAATAAAAACGACTGCTTCATGTAGATAAAATAAACACTGCATCAAATCTCCTGTTTGGTATAAGGCATACCACGATAATCCAGCTCCTCAATGCAACAAGCTCACAGCTCTCGAGTCTGCACTTCAGACGCCGCCACAACATTTGTCTCTCCATCATTAGAGGCTATTGTCTTCATACAAACATTGGCCACTTTGGAAACCCTTGTTGATGTCAACATCAACGCATCAGCACATCAGCCAGTTCCCTAATTACAACGGCGTATCCAAAAAGCCTTTCTTCATTCTGCCGTCTGTGGGGCTAAGTGTCGATTTCCCCCTTCTTTTTTTACCTCCTTAACAGATCTGGGTGATGCACCACAATGAAAGCCAAAATCTCAGCCTACAGTTTCCCCTCTCAGCATTTTAATTAGCACAACGATAACACCCCCCCCACCCTAATTTGCATGGCAGAGCCAGCGTTTCGTGAAATTAGTTTCTGTAGATCATGGCACAAGCACGCCACCTCCAGCCATCCCTGTCGTCCCACGCCTTCCAAACCCTCCGATCCCCCTCCTGCATCTGAGGTTCTGTGTACCGGGCCAAAAAGTCAGTTCGCCTTCGGGGAGGACCAACTAACTCTGTTATCCACAGCCATCTCCGGCTGAGTGGCATCTGGACAAAAGGCAAGCTTCTGCTAGGGGTTAAAGGGTCAGGCATGGACAGAAAAAAATAATTACAGGAGGATAATGGGGTGGAGATTGATCAGCCGACATGTGCGCTAAAGCCATTTCAAAGAACTCCTGGAGGGGAGAGGGTAGTTCAGGTGAGAAGCTGGTGGACTTCTTTTTTCCAGCTCATGCCTTTATTTATCTATCAATCTATGTATTCTTACAATTTTTAGAGAGCACAACCCAGAACACAGACATCCAATTCTCTGAGTCTTCAATGTATTTAAAGTCAAAAATGATACTTTCATTCTGAGTGATTTAGCAGTAGGGTTTTATTTTTTTTGAGAAATAATAGGCATCATTTAATCAGCGTGCTCGAAGGTGGACGAGAGAGGAGGACCACAGCTCTCCCACATGAAGCCCAGTGGGGTAATTACAGCATCAATTCCAACCCTCCCACATCATTACAGAGCTCAGCAGCACAGCATCGATGCTAATATCCATCCCCTCTTCCTACCCCAAGATGAGATGGCCATTATGGGTTGCGTGTCAGGAGGAAAAAAAAGAAAAGAAAAGAAAAGAACGAAATCACTTCCATAAAGCATTTATGCTCGCGTTTAATGGTGTTCAGGTTTACTTCACAGCCCAAGCCTTAGCGTTTCACTGTTGGCAAGTCCGTTCAGCCACGGTGGGAAAAAGCAGGATTTACTATATACGCCTGGTGGGGGCTGCATTCATAACATAACTTAATAGAGCCAAGCAGTCACTCTGCTTCGTTACCAACGGCACGCGGCCCAACAAAATGAAAAGCGTAGAAATGAAAAAATGAAAATGAGAGGCGGTGAGGGAATAATTACCGAATACAGAATAGGGGCCTGTGGAGTTGCAATAGTTTGCCTCTGATCCATTACAATGCATACATGAGGAGCAGCCAGGACCGACAACTAGGGCGAGCACAATAGTTGAGAAGAAATAAATTAATCCATTTCCTCCTCTAAAAGATTGCAATTAGGTTGAACTCCAAGTTGATTCACATTCATGGAGAGGAGGACAGTTTTCTGAAAGAGAGAAAATATGATAGAAACATCTAAGCAGCATGTTCCCCTGCTCACACAATTTGCTAGTTTCCTCCACACTGCAGTGCAACTTGGAGATGAATCAACAAACGCAGGAACTATTTTCTGCCATTGACGGAAGGAGTGTGAGAGCCATTTCCCCCACGGAGGCAGCAGCGACGTTCATTGCAGTTCGCTGCCCTGTATGGATTCCGCCCCTGGACTGATTTCAGGAATGGCCCCATCCTTTACACAGAGTGCAACCTAAATCTGCATTAATGCGGTCACATTCTGCAGAGTAATAACTCCTGCCAGCATTGGCGAAAACACACCCGGCCGGCAGTCAGTACAGCGTGGAGGCCTGAACGGCCGGGCCAAGTCAATAGCTCTGCATCACCAGCGAAACGTCTTCAGCTGCATTCCTCTCGCCGCGCCAAGTTGTCATGAGTGCAATTCTTGGCCTCGTTTCGTGAAGCCATTCACATTCATTTGTTTTTGTCACAAAAAAGGACCATGCTGCTATGCTAAACTGCTATGCTTCTGAAAATTATGCAATAGTCGATTAGGAACTTCATCTACCTGCCAAGATCTAACAGGCTGTGATGAAGAATGGTTACATTTCCAACAAGACAACCTAATTTGGAAGGGAAAAAAACACAACCAATACTGGAGGGATATAGAAATGTAGCTCTTTTTTAATTAGCTACATCACATCAAAGGCAGTCTCTGAAGGCATAGCAGATGCTTTTTTGCTATAGAGTTAATGTCTTGGGCTGGGCTGGGAGAGGGTGATAAGCCTCTACTGCATCCAAAAGCCCTCACATGACTACGTTATGGCTTGAATTCTGATGTCCTGCGGTGTTTTGTTGTGAATAGACTCTCCACTTACTATTTTTCTACTGAGGGCATATGTCAAGAGTGTTTTCCTCTGGACTGGAGGGTCAAATTACAGTGCCAGTATTTACGTCATAGAAAACACTAAAGGATCTATTTCTTGCATGAAGAGAGAGAATAAACAGAAAGCAGAGAAATAAATCTTCCAGCCTTTGACATAGAGTGAGTCATATTGAGCTGCAGAGATATACAGCAACATTTGCTTTACATTACATTGCACTTAGATGGCGCTTTTATCCAAAGCGACTTATAGTAATTATTTTTCAGGGTATTGGTTACAGTTCCTGGAGAAATGTGGGACTTGGTGCCTTGCTCAAGGGCCCTTCAGCTATGGATGGAGGTGTAGGAAGAGGTCAGAGATGTGACTCAAACCTACAACATCCCGATTGAAGGAAAAAGTGAAAAAAAGAGTTGTGGTGCAGAAAGTTGAAGTAAAAAGCAATGCGTCTCTGTATGCAACTACAACATGACCTAAATGGTTAGGAAATCTTATACATAGCTTGGGTTGCTCATGCAAAAATAAAAAAAAAACATTGCTAGTTTCCTACAAACACAGGAAACATTCTGGATCTTCTGGACACTGTAATGCACATGCATGGCCAACTTTCCGGGCTTGGCAGGGCCCTAAAAAACACACTCACGCACGCACGCACGCACGCACGCACGCACACACGCTGGCACACACGCACGCACGCACAGGCACGAACACACACACACACACAGATACTAAACACAGAAATACATAAACAGACAGACAGACAGACAGACAAACACACACACATACACGGATACAAAACTCAAAAATACATAGACAGATTGACAGACAGACAAACCGACAGACAGGCAAACAGAGGCGAGCACACACACACCCACACCCACACCCACACACCCACACCCACACCCACACCCACACCCACACACACACACACACACACACACACACACACACACACACACAGAGCTGTGAGAAGAAAGGGAGGCGGAGGGGTCCGAACGACTTGCTAGCTGCCTGCCGTAGCTGGCGGATCAACACTGTGTGTGAGTGTGTGTGGGGGGTGATAAAAGGCAGGATGTCCTGCGAGGGCTGCATGGGGCCATCAGATAGCGGCCACTTTGTTAGCACTGGCCATGCCGTCGCCCAAGCCAAATGGCTGAGCACATAATGGAGACGCTCCCTGGACTCTGTCTGCGAGCCGCGCACCGGCGAGATAAGACATCCAGACACAGGGGCAGGGCGAGCCCAGCCGAGCCGAGCTGGCCTGACCAGCCACTCAGTACGGTCGACTCTGAGCCACATAGTAATTGTGGAGCACAGACACCAGTGACAGTCAGACTGGCCCCACTATGCAGAAGTCGTCTACTGTAAAGCAGCGGAGAAGTGTTTGATGATACAAGGCAAATGTTTGCCATTAAAAAGTATCAAATCAGACATTTAGCTAAGGAGGAAAATTTACAAAGCTGTTTCGTAGTGGTGTGGATCGGCACTGCCCTCACGATCCGATTCGATCACGATTCGGGAGGTAGTAGATCCGATTCGATTCGATTCTATTAGATCCAATCCGATTCGATTCAATTCTACAATGCATTGCAATGCATTACATTTCTACTGAACGCAAAGCAAATGTTCAGCCATGATGAGGAAATACAAGTAGTCAGATACTGAGCAACAATTTATTGACTGTTTTCTGTATCAGTCTGTATCAGTCTTGCAATGTTTTTATTTAATTTAACATTCATTTGCTCCCGAAATATCCATGGAAGAAATTGAAACTTAAAAAAATTGCCGGATTGATTCTGGAACTTGCCGGATCTGGATCTGGATCGTCCATGCCCCGGATCGATTCGGATCGCCGAATCGATCATTGTTGACACCACTACTGTTTCGTGCTGATATAGCGTCTAAAAAGAAGTATAACGCAAGTTGGCATAAGTAGAAAACAACAGGAAGCAAAAAGCAGAAGCAGTAAGCACAAGGTCAAATCATTCTTCCAAATCCATCTCAGTATTCGTACTTCCATTCCACCATGATGGAAATGGCGATGTACTGTCCACACACTTCAGCACTAGGTTGTTGCCATCTCTTTCTACAGACGCAAGACATTTCCCCCTTAAGTCAGCCATTTAAAAAACCTGGCAACCAACCCCTCCCTCTTTCCCTCCACCTGTCTCCAGCACTCTAAATCCTTGCTGCCATGGTTACAGCAAATGTTTGATAGGTGGACTATTGTACCGTGGTGGGTTAGATGTCACCTGGCCTAACCTCCTTCCCATTCTTTATCAACAAAGCTTCCACAGCTCTCTGGCAAGAAAAATGTTATAAAACGTTATTTGTAACTTACAGGTGAATCACAGCTGCAGTTCTTTTTAGTGCAATCCGTCCTGTGTAGTCTTAGCAGAAAGCATTGGCCTCAGATATTTCTATCAAGATCTTGAGATGTCTCTCTATATTTCTGCATCTTAACTTAAACATTGCTTCTTTTTTTCGACTTTATTCGGCAGTGTGAGAGGTGGACAGGAAGCGAATGGGGAGAGAGACGTGGAGGGGTCGGCAAAGGACCCGGGCCGGGAATCGAACCCAGGTCAGCCGCATGGTAGACGAGTGCCCTAGTGGTTGGCCACGGCAGGGCGAACTTAAACATTGTTTCATATTGACAAAACAGCGCAGGGCTGCAAAGATGATGCACTTATCGACAGGACACTGAAATGATGTTAAGATGCTAAGACAAGCGGATCAATAGTATGGCACATACAGTAGCTGAAGGGGAATACTCGATTGTAAAAGACTTCTCACACGTAGACATGTGTGTGAAGCCAATACCGCATGTCTTGGTATGGCGGTTCTCAAACTGGGGGCTGGGACTCCCTAGGTGGGCCACAGGGTTGCTGCAGGGGAGTCGTGGAAAGAAGGGACTGTTTGCATAAAACAGAATTATATATGCTTTCATACAATATAACCACTCCATAAATTGGGTTAAGAATTCACTTGTAAGGTTTAATACATGCATTTTACTTTTGTTGTGAATTTCCCAGTAACATTTAGCAATATTAAGGGACAAAACATGTTTGTCGTTTGAAATATGGGAGGCGCGGTTATGAGTTTCGAAAAATGGAGGCCCACACAGAAAAAAGTTTGGGAACTCCTGCCTTAGTACTAGGCCAGGCAATGAGCGCAGTGCAGAGCAGTGCAGCACAGCGGCAAGAAACGGATGAATTATCCCATCACTCATATATTCCAGTCATGTTGACCGGGGTGCTTCGGTGGTAAACAGAGCCGACAGCTTATTGATGCTGTGAGGGATATAGGCATCTCTTTTTGCAATTTCCAAACCGGACACAGGGCTGGTCGACCCACCACCACCATTCCACCGCCATGCCGCTTTCAATATTCACCGCACACATAAATGGTAGACAGACAGACAGCAATGTCCACTTTATGAATAAAAAATAAAAACAGTTCCCTGATTGGATGATGTACTGTAGCAAAACAAAAAAAGATGGAGTGGTTGATTACAGTGCACAGGAGAGCACCGGCGACACATCTTGTATTTTTTGTTATTATTTTTAATATTTCTGACAGCATCGATTTCCATGATGGCTATCGCAATATAAAGCCCACAGTCGATTACGTATTCCACACAGGTCCCTGCTTACATCAGATTTAATGGGACACTCCACGCACATATAGAGCAGCATCTGCCGCCGCAGGTAGCCATTATGGGTAATGGGAGCCACAGCCATTGTCTGAGCGTCTGCCTGAGAAGGCGTGCTACATGCACAGCTCTTTCCCAAAACGCAATAAAAACAATTTGAATACAAATTTTCTTTCATTCTTTTTTGATTTTAAGACAGCACTAGGGCCATTGTAGTTGAGTTTCTGTTATGTGAGATTTCCATACCAAATTCAAACATCAATTGAAAAATACTTTTCTAATATTAACTGAGAAACAGACTAAAAACAACATTTTTTTAACATTTTTGAAATTGGATATATTGCGTTTCGGGGGAGAAAAAAAACAACTCCTCTTATGGAGATCATGAACAGACACCCTACCCTTGCTCCCCCACCACTACAGCAGCTACTTATTGCACAGGATGTTCCGATAGCATCAGTTCAATTAGGTATTTTCCAGGGGTCCTGTCACACAGAAGTTCCCTGGTCGTCTTTCTAATGAAAGCCGTGCTGCAGTAGCAGCAGATGGTTAGAGAGAGACACGGTGATTGAAAAGAGGAGATGGCTGCTGAGACAGCCAGAAGTCACATTGATAACCTGGAACAGAGGCCGGTCATTAGTGTGTCAGGCAGGCCTGTGGCTGAACACTGTGGGCTGAAAACAGAGGTGAAATTGTTTGATGAGAGTTGAATGTTGAATGAGTAGTTGATGTTTTTTATATTTTTTTTAATTCTCAAAGTCTCAAAGAAATCTGAGGTGACCAGATGTTGCTGGTGTCCAGTACATCCCAAACACAGTAAATACCATACTATAATACATAAGCACATTTTTACTGTGTTAAAAGAAAATGCCTGCAAAGTATACATATTGTTTAGTTTTTTAAATTATGCATTACATCTTCCATGAACTGGCAAACTATTCATATAAAAATCCTCCCCAGGTTGACCTACAAAAACTATGAACTGTATTGCCCTTGAAGAAGCCGCCCCATTACACAGTAGAGGCCGTAAAAAAAACCTTCCAACTCACACACTCACACATTGATTTCTTTGATTTCCTCCTCACATCTGACCCTGACATGTTCAACACTTGCCAATGCCAAGTTTGGGACGTAGCGCAACTTGGGTAAAAAAAAAAAACTAATACTACGCTACTCCACTTGGCCTACTGGAATACTTGATGATGAATACATTTATGGGCAATGTGAAAAGTCCACCACATCATCTTGTATGTTCAAAAACAAACAGGGATTGTAGGCCTGCACTTCGAGCCCTCAGGTATGTTCAAAGACGACTTGCTGACACCCACCTGTGTAAAGCATGATTTATTCAAGCTTTCGCTCCCTGGCTTTCACACACAGAAAAAGAAGAAAACGACAAATAGTTGAGAGGAAAGGGTGAAAGAGAGGGAAGAGGGCGTGCCTGACTGTATGAGAGTGAGGAAGAGATAGATATATAAAGAGAGGGAGAGAGAAAGACAACAAGTGAGAAAGAAACTGAGAAAGGTAGATAGAGAGAGTAAGAGAGAAAGAAGGAGCAAACATGAAAAGGGATATTGCATGTGTCTGTGTGTGTGGATGAGAGAGAGTATGTGCGTGTGTGTATGAGACAGAGACAGAAAGAGAGAGATCATATAAGTGTGAGATGACACTGAAAAGCATCACCGTAGCCCCAACATTGCGTCGAAAAGAGCCCTTCTGACAGAGTGGCTCCATAATCAGAGAGCACATGATAAGGTGGCCTGTCATTTGCCATTTCTCACAGCCCGCCACTGTCCTCTCAGGCTTCTTAAAGGCATTGAGGACAAGAAAAAAAATGACACCTTCTTAATGCAAAGCATGCAAGCCGCTGACGGCCCATTCAAAATTAAACATTTTTTCATTCTTTTTTTTTTTTCCTAAACGCAACCAATTTAAAAGTGCGAGCAACTACCCTGTCCAAAATCCTGCCAGGCAAAGTAAAATGTGAATAATTCATTATTGTAATTTCTCCTGCCAGCACTGCTGCATATGCGCAGGACTGTAGCCTACCTGTCCATAGCGTCAGAGAGAAGGAAAAAACACAGAACTTATCTGTCTCCAACCTCTCCAGTGTCAACAGAAGGCTAAACGCATCTGTAATGAGGAACTACTCCAGCAGCACCTGGCCGTGTGTGTGTGTGTGTGTGTGTGTGTGTGTGTGTGTGTGTGTGTGTGTGTGTGTGTGTGTGTGTGTGTGTGTGTGTGTGAGAGAGAGAGAGAGAGAGCGAGAGAGAGAGAGAGCGAGAGAGAGAGAGCGAGTGTGTGTGTGTGTGTGTGTGTGTGTGTGTGTGTGTGTGTGTGTGTGTGTGTGTGTGTGTGTGTGTGTGTGTGTGTGTGTGTGTGTGTGTGTGTGTGTGTGTGTGTGTGTGTGTGTGTGTGTGTGTGTGACACACTCCTCAAACACTCACACAAAGCCACACAGCTGAGCTGAGCTGAGTAGGACAGAGCAGAGCAGGGAGCTCCCATCTGCCAAACTTTGGTTGAACTCAACACAATCAGCCTCATCGATGAGATAAGCAACGTCAGCAGAAAACCCCCACGAGAATAACAAAAAAACACCCAACAACTACTCAGCTGTGGCTTATTAGTGGAGGAACATGGAGGGTTGTTGCCCGGGAGACTGCATCAGGACCGTCGATAATCGACGCAGTAACAGGGTGACCCCTGGTGAACCTCGCTGAGTCCCTTTTGCTCAGAGCAATTCTACACTGCCGCCACCATGCTACGGCATCTTCTGCTCTCAAGGGGAATCTGTTCACACACCACAACTACCGCTGACTTGTCACTTCCTGTGACATCACTTGCTGTGAAGTTTTCTGCAAGGTGTATGCATGTTTATGCGCCGCTAGCCGTGGGCGATCCGTGGGGAACAGGGGGAAAGATGTATGATACTGTAGGCTGATGTAAGAATGTTGGGAAGAAGCTGGGTAAAACTGGTAGAAAAGCTACTACATATGCCTAGGTAACTGTGTACAAGAGAAGAGAAGAGAAGAGAAGAGAAGAGAAGAGAAGAGAAGAGAAGAGAAGAGAAGAGAAGAGAAGAGAAGAGAAGAGAAGAGAAGAGAAGAGAAGAGAAGAGAAGAGAAGAGAAGAGAGTTCTCACCACAACTACCACTGACTTGTCATTTCTTATCATGTTTCTTGCTTTGAACTTTCTGAAAGGTGCATGCATGTTTATGTGCTGCTAGCTGTGTGATCCAACGGGCACGGGGGGAGCATACTTGTACAGTTGGTCATTGAAAGGATGCTGTAGAAATGATGATGTAAACAATATAACATTGCAAATTTCAAACTCGAATCTGATGTTGAAGAGAAGAGAAGAGAAGAGAAGAGAAGAGAAGAGAAGAGAAGAGAAGAGAAGAGAAGAGAAGAGAAGAGAAGAGAAGAGAAGAGAAGAGAAGAGAAGAGAAGAGAAGAGAAGAGAAGAGGAGTAAGCATGTACCTCTCTCTGTTCACTACAAATTTTGCAGAGCCACTGAAGTCTTCTCTGGTTGGTCACCGTCTCAATTCCACACTTGGTGCACACTTTCTGTAAAAACACAGTGAAAGGCACAGGCATTTGGCATGAAAATGCCATCATATAAACACTGCAGACCTAATATGGTGATATGATAAAACCTGTTTTTATCTGTTAAAGCTTGGCCCATGTCAAAAATTAGTTGTTGCAGACATGGTAATGACCATGTCGTTATGTATAACTAAAGAGGTAGGAAAGTCATTTCAATGACCTTTACAGTGTTCCACGGGCAGAGCAGTGCATATTGGCCACAAGCTTTTTTCATGTAATGTTAAGGCTCTTTTCCACATACAACCCTGCTGTGCTATTCCATGTCGTGTCGAGCTGAGCAGTGCTATTAAACCAGCCTGGGTTGTCTTTCCACTACAAAGCGTGTTACCCAGAGTGTGGTTGGAGTTACGTTTTTGCCGTTGTCACATAGCATTACTTTACATCGGCTCGTTGACTAATCTAAGGCTGACAGATATCTAATCTATCAGTCCTTGCTATATATAGTTTGAGCAACATCATATTTGGGTACTACAATGTTGATTTCTGCCTTCGATTTTAATATTTAAGTAATAAAGTGTCACACTAAACAGACAGCTAAGGTAGTTGATCCGGTGGCCGCCGTGATTGTTCTTTGATTCACCAGAGAGGGCGAGGTAACACACAGCATTCTGGGTAGTAGGCAGCGACAGTACCTGTTCAGGGGACCCACTAGTTTGACGCCTTCTCGGTACATCACATGGTAATCAAACATTTCAAACAAGCGATTAGGGTTAGATTTAGGGTTAAGGTTAGGGTTAGAGTTAAGGTTAGGGTTAGGGTTAGGTTTAGGGTTAAGGTTAGGGTTAGGGTACCGAAAGGGCGTCGAATTAGTGAGTCCCACCTGCTCAGCTTGGTTCAGCCAGCGGAAAAAATGAAGGCTGGTTTCGAGCTGTGTCGTGCCGTATTTGCTAATCGAAATGCAATAAATGGCGGCCGTGTCGTGCCGTGTCGAGCTGTACCGGGTAGAAAAGGGGCAGTGGAAAAGAGCATTTCAAAAACAAGATAAATAGGCATCAAGAGAGCTCAAAGCTGTTCTTTGAAATAGATGGCATCGGCTTACGTACATCCATTTACAGCTATATTTGGCCTTCCTCTATGAGTGTTTATTAGAAATCCTGCCATTTTAATTGAACTGTTTTTCACAGTGTAACTTCTAATATCCATCTAGAAACCTGTGGAAGACAACGCACGAAGACCCATTTCCTGACACTGTAGGTTGAGAGAGACAAAACAATACACACCATTAAAAGGAAATTTAATTAAGGAACGGAACTACTATATTGGATTCTGGTGATTCAACTTTAAGAATCAATTTGAACGCAAGCGTGAATAAGGCATTATGATAAATACACGGCCAGGATCCTCTAATTAAGTCCCATGAAATGGAATACAAAAGGCAGGCAGAAGTGCTCATAATTACGTCTGCTCTCAGGAAGCTTTGTATTTCTGAAGCACTTTGGAGCCACCTATTTGCCACAGCCATGTCAAAGGAAATTCTCACTTAGTGGCTTTATTGAATCCTAAGAGCCGTCTTAAAATAGTCTAAAAGTTTGCTTTAAAATCACATATACGTACTATATGGCTGCTATATGAAGAAGTTTTTCAAAGAATTGTGAAAATGTGGTACAGTGGCCTTCCTCCTAATGTGACATACAGTAGTCTAGAAGTGCAAAGAAAGACACATAATTCAAACCCACCCGATGTATTCATAGCTAAAGACTTCACAATTTTTTAGAGATGCACCGGATCCTGATTTTTAGGATCCTGCCGGATACCGGATCCACTGCTTAAGATCCTGCCGGATCTGGAACCGGATACCGGATCCTACGAAAGGGTTCAAACACATAGCCTACTCGCACACGTGGGCCCTTTTTATTACGTTGGCTCAAACTATTTTTTAGACACATTGGCTTACTGCCACACTGCATGCACTGGCCACTTCCAAAGGTCTTTCACTCCATGGAGCAATTGGGGTTGTGAAAGACTGACTGAAAAACCTAGGCTAGAGATGCACCAGATCCTGATTTTTAGGTAACTGCCGGATACTGGATCCACTGCTTAAGATCCTGCCGGATCCGGATCCTGTGAAAAACCCTATTATCCTGCCGGATCCACAACCGGATCTTGGATTCTGTGCATCTCACCATTTTTAGACATCTAGCGTTCTGTTCATAATTCATATCCATTGCAATGAGACATTTGCCTCCAGTATGCCATACTATATGACATGCATTGACACAATAACACTTAAACTATAATGTAAGTTAATTAAATTAACATTATGCCCATATGACTCATAAGTGTCATCAACTATCAGCAAATTCTCGAGTCGCAGCCTAACTGCGACTAATGGCTGAATCAAACAAACAAATAAACAGCAAAGTGCTGAGTCACGAGGTGTTCACGACCCTCCAGTTCGAGAGACAGATGCTTCCGCCCCCTCCGCTTCACCTGCTGGGGGCTGGGGCTACCTCCCCTCATGGCCAGCTGCCTGAGCTGGCACTGGCTGCTCCGCCCCACGGCCTACTCCTCTCACACATAGATCAAGCCGCATATCACACATCCCGCTCTCTCTCTCCCTCCCTCTAGCACACACATTCCTTATGTCCCTCTCCCTCTCTGTCTCTATCTCTCTGTCTCCCTCTCTGTCTCTATCTCTCTCCCTCTCCCTCTCTCTCAGACACACTTGCCCTCCCTCTCTTCATGTCTGTCGGTCTGTCTGTCTGTCTGTCTGTTTGTCTCTCTCTCTCTCTCTCACTCACACTCACACTCACACTCACACTCACACTCACACACACACACTTTCCTTCTGTCTCTCTGTCTCCCTCACACACAAACACACACTTTCCTTCTCTGTCTCTCTGTCTCCCTCACACACAAACACACAAACACACAAACACACACACACACAGACACACACACACAACACACACACACACACACAACCACACAACCACACAACCACACACACACACACACACACACACACACACACACACACACACACACACACACACACACACACACACACACACACACACACACACACACACACACACGGCCAGCCCATGTGGCACTTTCAAATCCAAGTCGTGATCCACCTGCACCATCTGGACTCCCTGACCCTGAAACTAAGGCAGGTCATCACCCGAGTCACGGAAGAGAAGCCCACACTAGTACACCTGTATGCTGGACTACTGTACGATATACATGTAGGAAAGCTTTGGAAACAGCAGGTGCCTGTTCTGTAAATAGGAAGGTGTGTACTGCCCTCTGGTGGTTAACAAAGTTATTTTCTTGCAGCATTCATCATCTTGGGCAGCACCATCGTATTAAAAGTAAATGCTGTGACTTAATGTTCTATGAAACAGAAATCATTTTTTGACTCAGCTAGACAGTGTTGATGGGTTTTCGTTTCTTTAGTCATCTACATAGGTTTTGAATGACGTGCATTTTTGGTGAAAGCGTAACATTGAAGACCATTATTGGCACAGTAGTTGTAGTGACTGCATATACCACTGATTCTTGAGAAAGTGGCTAAAACAGGTTGTAATGTTGACAGAAAAAAACAAAGTGAATTACAAAATTATATGGTATATCCTCATAGACTAAGGTCTTGGCTTTTCAGAAATGCACAAGGCCAATCTCCCCATTATGTATTTTTTTCAGAAATCAGGCTTTTCTCCGATCATACCTTGTTTTTTGTCAACACCGTCAGACACAATTAAAAGTTATTAAAATTGTATTGATTTGGTTGCATATGTATCTGGAGTTTTTAAGTGATTATGTGTATTTTTTGGTTCACACATATGCCTTTAAATGTTGAAAATTCACTTTTGTTCTATTTTAATACTGTTTCATGTGTTCAAATTTTAAAATATGTACCGTCATACGATGCTTACTTAACGCCTAAATAGAACAAACAATTTTTTGTAATTTCACAAATATTCGTGTAGGCTTAAATTGGCTATTACTTTGATATTTCAACAACTCCTAAGGAAAATGTTGTAAGCACATTCCTTTAAAAATGTCCAAAACTCCTTCTTACGGTGGTGACTTAAGAACTGACGGTGGTGACAGTAATCTGAGAGTGGTGAAAGTGGCCTAATTAGTACCTGCATTTAGCAAAATAAATAGCCCTCTCAAGTCAATGGCATCTTGCATAAACACTTTATTTTTGTGTGTGCACAGTATGAGCATGTGTTTTTACTTCATTAGTTAAATTATCTAGGAAGTAAGCCACTGGTTGTTGAAAATGTGGTAAAAACAGCTTTTAAGTTGTTCAAATCCAAAATATAGAGGTGTATTATCATACATGTAGGTCTTGGCTGTGCAGTGAATGCATTGGCCAAGCTCCCCATGTTTAACATTTTTCATAAAATGGGCTCTTTCTTGTTTTGTCAACAGCGGCAGACAGAATTAGAAGTAAAAACACATGTTTACTGTATTAAAGTGAATTATTTTAACAATTCAACATAACTGTAGATACTTATTGTACGCATATTCTTAAAACATGTCAAAAACACTTAAAACATGTGTTTTTTGGTGAACTCCATCAGATGTCACCACCGTCAGGTTTTCTGACAAAAAAACCTCCAAATGCACCTCAGTGGTGGCTAGAGTATCATTTTGGATCACAATTATTACTAACATGCCTAGTAATGTTTCATTAACCAGCACAATTTAGTAAAATATGGAACAACATGATGAGCAGAACAAAATCTGACGGTAGTGACATCTGACGGTGTGAGACAAAAAAACACTCTTTTAAATATTATGCATTGTTTGTTCACATTAGCCATTTCATTTTCGCTCTGTTTCTTGGGTGCTTCATACCTTTTCTGAAAAAAATTATATTTATTAACATTAATGTAATACAATACTATTAAAACCCCCGACGGTGTTGACAGTTTATGGTTGGGACAGTACCAGTGTCCAAACCAATTAACAAATTGAGGACAAAATAATAAACTTACAGGAGCTTCAGTGATGGTGAAGTAGGCAGTAGAGCTAAAGGTTTGAAAATGGGTCCTCAGTAATGAAAATTACCTTGTGCATACCTGATTTTATTGTCTTTTAGAAAAAATCTGACGGTGGTGACCAATATGCTGGACACATTTTGAGCAATCAGTAAATAATAGTAAATATTGTTTTACATCCACTATGTGCACATCTGTAGAACCACTTTAATATGGTCTTCCACATCATGGTGATATTGTTCAATTCTGCTAGTGATTTTTGTATTTTAAGTCAATTGAAATGATGATGCCAGTCCTTGGGACAGGCGTTTTTACAGGGTGTGGACAGGTTTATAGCCATGAAAAGTAATAAAATTACACTTAAATATTTCAAACAACTGTGTATTCGTGTGACAGACCCCTTGGCCATTACCTGGGTTCATTTTGTTTGTGAAAATTTAGTTGATTTTCAACAGAATTAATATTTTACTGCAGGGACATGTTTTTGCCAAACTTTCAAGAATCAGTGATACACAAAACGAAGTAATTGGTAAACAGGCGTTTCAAATGCAGATTTAGATCCTGTGACATGTGATGCCCCTCAGGGGATTAATAAACGCTGTCCAAAGTATGTACTGTCTGTGGTCAGTCCCATGTCCAGTCATGTTGTGTCCAGTGCCCAGTCCAGTTCATTCATTTTTTTATGAAGACACAGTGCAAAATGAAGTTATAGCCTGGAAATGTATGTGAAATGGATTATTACTGTAAGTCCACATCTGTGCCCTGACTTCACATTAGTGTGTGAGGGTTTTCAAGTGAGGTGGCACACAGTAGGCACGCGCTAGCAAGTCAGAGTGACAACCAAAGATAGTCTATAGTCATCTATAAGCTCATCTATAGTCGAAAGCCTTTTTACAAATATTGACTGTATACGTAAATAGTAAAGCCCCTGATTTCAAAGATGAATAGGCAAAAATGTTTGTGATGTCTGAAGTCTGTTCCTCTTATGTCAGGTGATCCCCATACCTTGCAGCAGTGCTGACAGAGTACAGACGGCGCCCCCAGAATTCCCAGCGTCTCCCCGCACAGCAGGCACTGGGAGAGGCCATTGCCCACCGCACTCCCCCGCATGTTCTCCAGACGCTCCACCAGACGCCTGCCAGACACCCAGACACCCACACCCACACACACACACACACACACACACACACACACACACACACACACACACACACACACACACACACACACACACACACACACACACACACACACACGTCAGTAGAGAACAATATTTATAGTTCATTTATTTACCCACATACACACTGATTTCTCTATGGGTTGTCTGGAAAGTATTTCATACATACTAGGCAGTCCAAAGCAGGGCTTCAAACCGGTTCAAGGAACGAAAACGAAAACCAGAAACTTTTTGTATTTTACAGGGAACAGAAACGAAACCGGAAACATTATTATTTTTTATGTTCTGGAACGGAAACACTTATTTAAAAATAATGGTAACCGGTTAATACCGTTCCTCAAACAAACAAACAAAGTCATTATTTGCCTGCGCACGTTACTATGGCGGCTGAGGTTCACGTCCTGTGTGACAGACATTCTCTGACTGAATGGAGAGAGAGCTGTAGATTACAAAGTCTTCACTCCACATCTTAAATAAGAGAAACCACTGTCATACAAAAGGACAGAGTTTGCATTGCATTATTGTAAGACATTGCAGGGAAGTGCGTGCAAAGCGCACCGACAATGTTCGGCGTCATTGGGCTTCCATGGCCGCTTCAAATATGCACAAACTCACAATGTCCATCATAGTGCTCCCCGTTACCCAAGTCAGCGTGGAGCGCACATTTTCATCATTGAGGTTTATTCTCTGCTTCTCCGCTTAGGTTGTCCCTGAATGAACAAAATTCTGGAGGATATTCTTTTCATCCGCTTGAATAAACAGTTTTGAATGTAGGCTGACTCATTTGCACTTCCGTCTTTCTTTTTTAACGTCAGTTAGGCCTATGGGGAATAATCAGCTGGCCGGAACGAAATTAACCGTTCCGGGAACAATAATTTTTGGTTCTAACCGGTTCGGGAACGTCAATATATTGGTGGAACTCAGAACCGGAAACGTTATAATTCCGTTTCTGTTCGGAACGGAACGTTTGGAAAAAAATAATGGTTCAAAGCCCTGGTCCAAAGTGCAATATACAGTTGGCCAATATTACTTCTGAGTTACTTCTCCAGGGCGGTATTTGTGCAGACTTGCCTGAACTGTAGACACATGAATGATTATTAAATCATTAAGACAAATCCTTCACAGACATGTTTTATGAGTTATTACTGAACATGACTCTCTAGAATGATTACGAATGCCTAATGGGCTTTGAATGAGCCAGGTTCACTTCACAAAATAGTCCAGTTGCACTCACATTTCCTTGATTAACTACGTTTAGCCTCTACACAATATTTCAAATACGGCACAGCTAGTGATAGAATGACGAAGTCCTGAGAGGTCTGCTGGTCTGCTACACTGGCTGGCGACCCTGGTTCGAGTTTGGCCTGGGTCATTTGCCAAGCCCTCCCCGTCTCTCTCTTCTCACTCACTTCCTGTCACCGTCTAAAGCTAGATTTATGCTTCGCTCGCATAGAATCTGCGTCCGTCCGTTTTCTGTCTATGCGAGTCCACGCCCCCCTCTCAGAGGCTCTGCGCCCGTCGTCTAGCGCCTCAAAAAAATTCTAACTATCCGTCGGACGGACGCGGAGTACGCAGACAAAAAGGCACTATGATTGGTCGTCTCGCTACTTCCTTGTTCTGTTCTTGTGGCAGCGCAATGCCAGTAGTTTGCGAGAGCAGAGCTGTATTCTGTTAAAAACTTTATTAATGCCTTGTGTGTAAATGTGTGTAAATACACGAAGCTAAGCTAAGTAACAAACAATGCATCAGTTGAACACTCGTGGCAATGCCTGCGGTTTTACTACCGTTCCTCCACCGAATGTAAACACACATCGGCAGAATCAACTGTCTTTACATGCTTGCATTTTCTGCTCGTGAAAACAGACTGGGTATGTCAAATAATGATACCACTGCATTGCCTTTGCAATTTGTGTGAAAATACCTAGCTAACCGGGATAGAAAGCAACATTGCTTAATAATGACCGCAGTGCTTACAATGTAGGCCTAGTGAAAGTAGCCTAATCGCGCAATTTCAAATGTGGCTGGCAACGAGACCTCGGACCTCGCAGAGCTCGCAGATGCATGAATACAAAATTGGTTCGTGGCCACTCCCACGCGACTTTTCACGCTCGCAGTTGCTGAAGTCTAATCTGACCTTAACACCGTCTAAAAATTGTCATTGTTGAGGAATAAGCCAAGAGAGATGGACATTATCCATTTCATAATACACATTTAAGAGGAATGCAAATTCTCTACCTTCAAATAACACATTTTTCAGAACCTTGCTTCAGTTTATTAACAATGAAATACTGTATATAAAATCATACTTTAATATTAACGAAACCCCCAAGGGTTTAGAAATGCACTCACTTGACCGACCAACTCAATATTTTAACAGCCTAGCCTGAGCTGGACTATGAAAATGTTTGACTATTACAGACGAGTGAAAACCCTCACCTCGGAAATCTATCAAAGTTCTTTTTCTCTATTAATTTCAGTAGTGTCGATTCCAGCCCTTGTATATCCAGTATATTTTTTATTTCTTATTAAATTCTTCCCAAATAAACCTAATCTCATAATAACCTAGTCAATAGATTGGTCAGCCTTGAGATGAAGCTGTGTGTTGTGTGCTTTGTGGTTTCTTGTTCAAGAGGTGAAAGATACCTCACACTCTTCTTACAGAGGCCAGTGAAATTGAGACACAACATTTTGGTCCACTGCATCGTTCAAATTTTACCAAGTGTGGCTCCACCATGCCCAACCCTGTATTGCCACTATCAGTTCAACATATCAACAAATGGGGCCAATTCCAAGCCGAATTAACCTGAAATATTTCTTTCTCAGTACCAATAAATTTCAATGCAACTCTAAGCAATGGCTTTGTTTGTATGTGGTGATAATAAGTAGGTAATGATGGTCATCTGACTCAGACACTACCGCTACACAAAGAAATGCAATGAGTTTTCTCATGCAAATGAGGACGGTGTGTGGGAGTATGCTTTGTGTTATTCTGTGGACCTCCACTGTTCTCCTCTCAAGGAGGTGTGCCAATGTACTTCAATGCAAATGTGGGAAATCAAATATCATTCTGTCCTTATATGTCCATTTATGAATAGAATCTGACTATGTAGTACATTATGTGGATAACAATTACATTTGACAGACCAGGGATGCATCTCTCAACACCGTCATTGCCGAACAGCGTTGTTGCTAAACACAACGTTAGCGACTTAATTGGTTGCAATGCAATTTCCCATTGGCAACCTTGTTAAGTTGGTAAGTGGTTAGGAACAATGCCTCTGACACACAGGGTCCTGAAACATTGTTTGAAGTGTTTTAGTACAAGTGTTTTAGCATTGTGTGTTGTTGCTCACTAGGGCTGTAACGATATTGTATCGAACCGAGAAATCGTGATACACAGAGTCATGATACTGTATCGTGATACAAGGAGGCAGTATCGTGATACGACCTTTCAAAGTTTTATTACCCATTAGTCCAGAAAATAACCTTATGATTTGATGTGATAGTGTTTCCAAACTTCAATGGAGATACATTTCAGAAATCGTGGGGGGTATCGAATCGTAGGTCAAAAATCGTGATACGAACCGAATCATGAGTTTAGTGTATCGTTACAGCCCTATTGCTCACCCACCCAATCCTATGCTGTTCCAGCTGGTCTAGCTGCTCGGCTCTGCGCATGACGCTCAGGATGATGTCCAGCTCCTGCTGCTGGAGGGCCTGGCTCTTCCTCTGCCGCTCTGTCTGGTACGTGTGTACTGACCAGCCCGTATGCAGCCTGAACGAGTAGCACAGGAGGTACGCAAAGCAAACACAGACACATACGCACACAATGAGGGATCAACATGTGGTGTGATGATACAACTACTGTGTAAAGAGTACAGCAATTTAGACAGTAAAACTTTGTGTGTATGTACATACGTACTGTTGACAGATAGTTAGATAGAAATCCAATATCAACAACCCATCTGTCTAACACAGAAACTCTTTGTCTCGCTAAGATTAAAGGTTACGTAAGGTACTGTTTCAGACGTGGTTGAAGGTTAGATGAAGACAATTGAAGACAACAAACAACAAAACAAAACGACAAAAGTGGTATATAGTACAAACCATCTGTAATAAAGGTTCGGTGGGTGGACCATCTATATAAAGCATCTGAATAAGTATCTAAATAAAGTGTTACTAAACTCACTTTGCCCGCAGTGCCAGCTGTCTGTCATTGGGGCAGATCCATTGGTCGTTGCTGCTGCCAAACATGGTGTCGGTCATCGCTATAGGTGACGATTAGAAGCTCTGCAAAACAAAATGCTGTATTTGTCCAAAGAGTCTTTTAAAGGAACAGTCCACCGTTTCTTGATTTTCACATATTTGCAGTACTTCCCACAATCATTATTCATGAATGTGCATATAATTTTCTTCTCTGTGTTTTCAGTACTTGAATTTATTGGTATCAGAATGATTAGCATAGCTTAGCATAATAACTGGAAGTAAATGGGAGCATTAGCATCAAGCCACAAGTGTTCAGAGGACAGGATTAAATAGCTGTTTTGCACTCTGGTGAATGACATTAATTTTAAAGTAGTTTATAAGTACATTTGATGATGTTTTGTTTGCTTGAATTATTAGCATAGCTTAGCATAATACCTGGAAGTAAATGGGAGCATTAGCATCAAGCCACAAGTGTTCAGAGGACAGGATTAAATAGCTGTTTTGCACTCTGGTGAATTACATTAATTTTAAAGTAGTTTATAAGTACATTTGATGATGTTTTGTCTGCTGCTGTAGGCTACTGTTAAACTAGGCAATGCAAGCATATAGACGAAAAATCCTATGTATTCCCATATTTTACTGGGACTTACATATGAGCAATTTCTTGAAATGAAGTGGACTGTTCCTTTAAAGGAGGTAATGAACATCCACATTCTAAGTGTAAATTGTTGCATACATACATCTAAGCCGTATTACTTTATGCCCTTTGTATAACTGAATTAATTTAGATGTTAAAAACAGTTCATTAAATGGAATACAGTACAAACTATATAACTGACCTGTTAACACATGCATATCAATCAAAATGTGTACAGTGTACCTCACATTGCTTTAAAACTCAGCAATTGAAACTGGAAAAAAATCGAAGAAGACAGAAGACAGAATTCTGCAGCCTTGAGGCTAAGGATACTCGCAGTGGTTTTAATCTTACTGAAGCATCCTCAACCAACAATGAGTAGCAGATGCCTGCTTTAGTTCAGGACAACAGGCACATTCTTCATCTACAATGTATCATGCAAACTCAATTTTAAAGACCTCCACTCTCCTCTCCTTGATGTACTGATGCATTGTACCGCATCTAGACATAATCCAATGAATCAGTACATCAAAAGCGGGAGCGAGGGTGTAGGCTTTTTTTTGTTTGCCGTTCGAAACAGATGCCTCTTCATTCTCATCACCTGAGGCAAAAAAGACAGAAATGGCACCCGTCCGCATCCGTGGGTTTGATGTGTGTAAATAAGACCTGCTTCCCACAAAGGGGCCGCCATTAGGAGCAGGCTTTAGTCATGCACCATTAGTGAACGTCAAATCAGCTCAAATGAAAAAAAAATCACTATTTGTCCTTTGAAATAACAAAAATCAATATGTATGGCATGTAAAGGCAGACAGCAGTGCTGAAAGCTAACTGCTACAGCCAT
The DNA here is from genome assembly GCF_034702125.1 of Engraulis encrasicolus. Classification (NCBI taxonomy): domain Eukaryota; kingdom Metazoa; phylum Chordata; class Actinopteri; order Clupeiformes; family Engraulidae; genus Engraulis; species Engraulis encrasicolus. The sequence goes on from NC_085863.1 coordinate 54,563,419, forward strand.
GCTACTCTAAACAGATGTCTACTCTCTCAGAGACCAAAGCACTATCTGCCATGAGTCACCCCCTCCTTCATTAATGAACAACACGACAATTCAATTCTCCTCAGTCTCGGGAAAGGCCACAATCTGCCAGCCACAAATCATAGGAGTGACACACTGTTTATGTTATTCAGAAACACTACATGAAGAAGAATGAGCACAATTGGAAATCACCAGACGTTTTTTTTTCCATAAAGCACTAAACTAATCCCGTTGTGGAGACACATTTGTGAGTCTCCCTTTCCTGTTTCTTATTGAAACTGTACCAATCCACGACTTCATTAGGTCTTGAAACACTTTGCCAGCCCTCATTTGTCTCTTTTCCCCAGTGGTTTTCTCTTGCCATTTAATTTACTGGAACAGGTGGGCGCAGAGAGAGAGAGAGAGAGAGAGAGAGAGAGAGAGGGAGAGAGAGAGAGAGAGAGAGAGAGAGAGAGAGAGAGAGGGAGGGAGAGAGAGAGAGAGGTGAGCACACTAGCCAGTCATTTACGGCTAAGCGATTAGCTTTATTTACATTTCCACGCATGGTTAATGGTCTTTGTGCAAGGCTGACGTTTTGGCCTCTGGCACAACTGGCAGTTTAAAATAGCACTAAGCTACACACAGCACATGCAGCACAGTGCCAACTCAACACAGTGTCCAGCATATCCAGCTGATAAAGAGAGAGGCTTTGTAAACATAAGTTTGGCTTAAGATTACATAAACTAATTCAGATTGAGTTTCAGTTTTTAAAAAAAGGTGTTTTGAGTTTGTGAACTCTCTGAACTTTTAAACTGACTTCTCTGAACTCCCACTGTCTTCCAACAAGACAGTGGTTTAGGCTACTAAAAATTTAAAATTAAGTCAGTTTCCAACCAAGGATCACCCAAAAAACATATATTTTTAAGATACAATATTTTATTTGAACAAAACACTTTTGACAATGATATTTTGACTTCCAGCAATTAATGACCTTGTAAGAAAGGCTCCTGTGATGCTGATACAGGGGAGGAAAAAGACAGAATTGACAGATCTACTAAATAACCTATCCCAGGGTAGAAATTTTCACTCATTACACTTTTTAAAGCTCTCAACACACTGATGTTTGCCCAGCACACAAACACACAGGTAATAACTAACAAACTCCCTACAATAACTGTTAGCAAACACAGTGACAGTGGAGCCGAGTGAGTGTTTACCTTCTGCGAGAAGAAGCAGCAGCAGCAGCAGCACACGTCTATTGCCGGTGGGGGCACGTCAGAGCGCCGCCACCTGAATATTCAAAGTGGAAAAGAGAAACAGGAAATGAAGAGCAGGAAAGCGGTGCAGGCTTTCTGGGAACACACACACACACACACACACACACGCCTCTGGCTGGCTGCTACAATATGCCGGCGGTCTGGTCAGGTCACATGACAGGAGAACAACTCCCACTAATACATCCTGTTCCTTGACAGCCATGCCTCCCAAAGACTAAAGCTGAGACAATAGACTACCGGTATATATGCTGCTATAGGACCATGAGGCAATGGCAAAAAGAAGCCCCCACCATGGTCTAGAAGAGGGTTACTATTGATCTGGCCTTTTCAAACAAACATGACTGACACACTGATTTTATTTGTCGGGGCCAGGGATGCCCTGGGACACTTGAGACAGCAGAGCCCTTTAGATCATATTGCACACAAGCCAACAGAGTATGACAATACCACTAATGCAATAAGAGCTCAAATAGTTCGGTTTAAAAAAAACAGACAAGCAAGGATGTTCTCAGATATCAATTACTTGCCATGAGCAACAAATCTGATATAACAAGAGTCATGACATCAGCTGTGCAGGTGTATGAAACTGGGTCAAACTGTTTGGTTGCACATTAAAAGGCTCTTTGAAACATTTATTCCTATTGTATGAAACAATTTCAGGCTCTGAAACACCAGAGCAGCTGTGATTCCATTAAAGTTTTAGTTCAATTAACATTGATGGATGCTTGTTGACATTTCATTTCCCATGGTGACCTTTACACATCTCATCTCCTATGGCAACTGCACACTTTCATCCGGCATATGGCTACCAACCCCTTAGACAGAGAGGCAAAATGGTCAAAAACTGTGTTGTTAGATGCTTACATGCCCTTTACTACACATTAATTCATTACCAGGGGTAATTCGCATGGAAGATTCCATGGGAATTATCCTACAGCTGTCTAGGACTACCGCAGATATGGTTCCCTTTAAAGATGACTAGGCCTAGTGGTGAAACAACACATTTTAATTTCACATACACAACGTTTCGTGCCTGGTTTGTCTCAGCCATGTTAATGATTTAAACGGCCAGCAGTCTGCTGTCCATCTCGTGCGTATGCCATGCAGACAGTTGTGACAGCTCGTGCAGCATCTCATCTCGTGCTCAAGGCTGGCTCTGCCAAATGTCATAATACTAAGCTATACCTTGGCAATTTCAAGTATGTTTTCTGTAAACAACAGCAACTAAACAGGCCATTTCAGTAATTTAACATGTAGCCTAACGCGCTTATCAGGACAACAGATGATGCCACTTCATGTTTATTGCAGTACACGGTGCGCCATGCGTCTTGGAGCAAGGAGGACGACATTCACATTATGAAAATGTTTCACTGGTGTTACAAAATCACAGCTCCGTCTGATAAACTATTTCAGACTCGTTCGCGTGATGTTTTCATCCTTCAAGCCGTCTTTGAAGTGACAACGTCCTTTTTAAGTGTTGACTACGACTACAGCACGAAAGTTATCTTTCTCAGCAGATGGGGCGACGCTATTTGTGGACATCGAGTACTTTTGTTTACGACACAGTGATTTTTAGAATAGTAAACAGGTGATAACTTCGAGAGGGGAAAGTTCAGTCAACCCAAAACGAATTCTTTTCACAAGTAGTTTTGAAAAGGCAACTGTCAGAGATGATGACATAACTCCTGCTACTAGCCCACTGACCACTGACAGTGACAGTAAAAAGCTAGTTGCACCTGTTGCCGCCGCAGAAAAAACAACGCCTAGCTCTAGCTAATACAAAACGTTCCCTGCTGATAACTGCTGTCTGTAAACGTGGCACTAAAGCAAAAAATGGGATATTAGAACAGGTGGGCTTACCAAAGCAGCTGGAGCTGTGTAACTTCTGGACTGTTAATGGTGGTGGTCGCGCCGTGGGAGCAGTGCGGGGTAGGGCGCGCACCTCCTCAATGGATGCCTTGGAGAGGAAGTTTCAACCAATCTGGAGTCACTGTTAGTGCTACGTAACCGTCAGCTGTCAGGCGCTCTCTCTTGTGCTCTCACCTTTTTGTGTAGTTCTATGTTGCAAGACGGTCTAAAATATTGCCCACTGCAGGTGTTCCCAAACTTTACCATGACACGGCCCCTTTATAGCGGTAGATTCTGGCCAAGCCCCCCCCTTACATAGGTCGTGCCAAACTGTTTTTTCTTCTTCTGTGCATCCCTGTCACAGGATAGGTCTGTGAGTCAGTTCCAAATTGGGATATATAAAATAACAATAATGGTAGGCTACTAAATGTTCAGAGATGCAGTAGAATGATAATGCAGTTCTTAACTAAAGGGAATACTGTTTGATTTACTTTTGTCTGTTTGAGTTATTTTATCCGATTATTTATGTTGCCTTTCCAGCCAACCTGCCACGGCCCACTAATACCCCTCGCGCCCCCCAGGGTTCCCAGGCCCCTACTTGGAAAACCACTGTTATATGCTAACACTCTAATAGAGTACATTTTGGTGGGAGACAATTGGAGACCAATGTTTCCAATGCCTTTGAACGGGTGGAAAGATTTGCATTCTTGCATGATAATATTCATACACGCTGTACATGTGCACTACAGATTAAAATTGGGAGGCAATGGGCTGACCTTCAAAAGTCATACAAGGCATCAGACCTGACAATGTGCTGGACCACCCACTTTCATTATCCAAATATCCAAACTCTATTTCTCAAACTAATTATCTCCTTCTAAGATAAAACACCTTTAATGTAAAGGCTAGTTCATGTTTGAACTTAAAGAATTAAAATTACAGCCACTGCCAATGAGTAAAACAATCTGACCCAAATGTTGAAGCTGCGGTGAACTAATATTTCTGTTCAGCCGAAGAGCCATGCGAGTGAGAGAGAGAGACGAGAGGATGGTGTGAAGCCACAGATCTACACAGAAAACAGAAAAATCCACTGACCTAGGCCACCTGTAGCTAGGCAAGTGGATTGTTCTATTTTCTCTCTTCCTGTGGCTTCACCCCATCCTCTCGTCTCTGTCGTCTCTCTCTCGCTCGCCCTCTCCTCGCTCTCCCTTGCACTGGTATTCATGGCTCCTCTGCTGAACAGAAATATTGCAGGTTCACCGCACAGGTCACAAAATGCACCCGAACAAATGTGGTCTTCAGGAATGGTAGTTCTGACTCTGTTTCCTGGATTATTTTTCGAAATTAGGGATAATTAAGCAGTTCCCCAGTGCTCCCTGTTGCTATTTAACATGGCAGTTCCCTAAGAGAAGAGACCTCTTAGGGAACTGCCATGTTAAAAAGCAACACGACAACAAGCACTGGGGAACTGCCATGTTATCCCTATTTGCTGCTTCTGGGATGCACACACAGGTAGCTGCCAATACCTAACATACAAGGGCATGTGTTTAACCGACAGCAGTTTCCAACAATCAGAGGTTCAGTTGTGCGCAGGTAGGTTCGCGCAGTCAGGTTATAAACAAAATGTAGAACCCATGTATACAGACCCATATACACACACACCAATACACTCGCACCCAGACCCACACCCACACAAGCCAAGGCTTACTTAGGGTATACACAGCAAAAAGCAATAGGAGTGTTTCTCCTAAAGATGTGCATTTTTTTTTTTTTTTAGGAAAAGCACAAAAGCACAACAAATACCTCTTAATGTATGTCCTCTACAAGTCTTCTGTTGTCCAGTCTTGCACTTTAAATGTCTGTATGAGCACTGTCTATGTCCATACTGTCTTAAGTCCATGTATAAGTACTGTCTATGTCTATACTGTCTATGTCCTTACCTAGATTAGTCTATGTCTGTATGGGAAAGCAAGAAATGTATTTTCAAATTCTTTGTATGACCAGTGCATGTAAAGAAATTGACAATAAAACCTACTTGACTTGACTTGACTTGATTTTGAACAGCAGTAAAGGGTATACTTCCCAAAGGGAAAGGCAGTGTGACAGTGGGATCACCACAGTGGTGTAGTCTACGTAGAACGCGGGTATACAGAGTATACCCACTTCTAAATTTTAGGGGCTTCAGTATACCCACTTAAAATTGATTAATCCATTATTTAGAATAGCATAAATATATACAGTATACCCACTTCAGAAAATGCTAGGATATACAGTATACCCACTTCAAAAAAGTAGACTACATTGCTGCCTGCAATGTGTGAAGTGCAAGGGTATACTTCCCAAAGGGAAGTGACAGTGGGATCACCAGGGTTATTTGTGTGCTCTAGCTGTCACTAACAAATTTGTCTCTTTGGTGTAACAGTCAGAGCTCCAGCCCAGTTTGGTGGAGCCCTGAGTTTAAAGTCAGGCACGTCAACTGTTCTCCTTTTCATTGTCACACGCACAAACTCATAAACATCATGTCACCATCAAAGACCTCTCAATACACAATACAGTGCCCTCCATTATTATTGGCACCCCTGGTTGAGATGTGTTTTTTAGCTTCCAATTATTATTATTTTTCTCCAAATAATATGGGACCTTAATGGAAAAAAAGAGAAAAATCCAACCTTCAATGCAAGTGCATTTATTCAGTGGGGAAAAAATCCCACATAAAGAAATAATTATTTGACATCAAATAATGTGTGTCACAATTATTAGCACCCCTGTTGTTAATATTTTGTACAACCCCCTTTTGCCAACAAAACAGCATCTAATCTTCTCCTATAATGTTTCACAAGATGGGAAAAGACAGAAAGAGGGATCTTCAGCCATTCCGCTTTGCAGAATCTCTCTAAATCATCCAGAGACCTGGGTCCTCTCCTCTGTACTCTCCTCTTCAGCTCACCCCACAGGTTCTCAATGGGGTTGAGGTCTGGGGACTGAGATGGCCATGGGAGGAGCTTGATTTTGTGTCTGGTTAACCATTTCTGTGTAGATTTGGCCATATGTTTAGTGTCATTGTCTTGCTGAAAGACCCAGTGACGACCCATCTTCAGCTTTTTGGCAGAGGGCAACAGATTTTGATTTAAAATGTCCTGGTATTTCAAAGCATTCATGATGCCATGCACCCTAACAAGCTTCCCAGGGCCTTTGGAAGCGAAACAGCCCCACAGCATCACTGACCCACCCCCATACTTCACAGTGGGTATGAGGTGCTTTTCAGCATGCGCATCTTTCGTGGCACGCCAGACCCACTTAGAGTGTTTGTTGCCAAAAAGCTCAATCTTGGTCTCATCTGACCAAAGCACACGGTCCCAGTTGAAGCCCCAATACCGCTGGGCGAACTCCAGACGTTTGCGTTTATGATTGTGGGTGAGGAAAGGTTTTCTCCGTGCATGCCTCCCAAACAGCTTGTTGGCGTGTAGACAGCACCTGATGGTTGATTTGGAGACTTTGTGACCCCAGGATGCTACCATTTGTTGTAATTCTGTAACAGTGAGCTTTGGAGATATTTTGATTTCTCTTACCATCCTCCTCACTGTGCGTGGTGGCAAAATAAACTTGGGTCCTCGTCCAGGCTTGTTTACCACTGTTCCAGTTGTTTTGAACTTCTTAATTATTCCTCTCACAGTGGATATGGGCAGCTGCAGTTGAGTGGCAATCTTCTTGTAGCCTCTGCCTGACCTGTGAAGGTCGGCGCACATTTGCCTCACTTGTATGCTGTGTTCCTTTGTCTTTCCCATGTTTAAGAGTGGATAAGAGAAATGGCCTCGGTGTCACATCATATTTATACCCCAGGGAAACAGGAAGTGATGAATTACTAATTAAATGTTCCTACATACTCCGGTAAACTTTGTAAACTACTGTAGAAATGACAGAAATGCTTCAATTATATTTATTTCCTGGGAATTGTTAAGGGTGCCAATAATTGTGGAACAGGTGATTTAATGAAAAATAATTATTTTTTAGTCAGGGATTTTTTTTTATTTTCCTACAATTCATTTGAGTTGAAGGCTACATTTTCCTAACATTTTCAGTGTGACAGTATTCTTCTGCAATAAACACTGAATTTATTTTAAGGCTTTTAACACATCTCAACCAGGGGTGCCAATAATTATGGAGGGCACTGTAGATGAGTGGACAAGGACGGAAGGAGAACAGTGAGATGCAGACTAGGATAGAGGAGTAAAGTGAATTGATGCAAGTCTCAAGAGTGATCTCAATTGAAAGAGGAGAGTGGATCACTCCAACTGTAGGTACTCCTGTTCCATCGGAGAAAGGCATCAGATACGACAGAGACAATACAGGAAGAAGAAAGAAAGAGTGAACTTGAACACAAGCAAGGCCCATCAGGAAACGTAGCATTATAGGTTAATAAAGAGGGAGACATAGAAGAGTTCGTATGAAAGGCAGAGAGAGACAGACAGTGGGATGAAGATGAAGACTGCATGTGGGGCTAGTATTTATGTGTGTGGGGAGGTGCATGGGTGTAGTGGAAGGGTACAGGGAGACAAGGAAAGGGGGCATAGTGTCTGGGGGAAAATGTGCATGGAATATCCATGCACAAGGCAGATCCATGGATGCAGGAAGGAGATTCACAGAAGAAGGGGTGTGTGATGGTAGGGTGCATACATAGATGGGAGGAAGGAAGGGAGCATGGAGGCAGGGAGATTGGGAGAATGCATGGAGATGTGGAGGGAGCATTCTGTATATTTATACAGTGAGGAAGGTTTGGAGGCAGGGAGCATGTACGTGTGGAGGCAGGATGCATGGTGGTGGAGAGCCAGGTGCATGGTGGGAGCTATGGTGCAAGATGAGGTTGAGGGTGAGGGCACTGCACCTGTCACTGGTGTTTGGCAGTAATCCAACATAATTCATGAATTAATCACATCTAAAAGACATCTATTGTAATTTCACTTCAATTACTTTACTTACATCTTTCACCCTTGTTAAGCTTATTCACATGTGACCTTAAAGGGACACTCCACCCATTTTGCATTAGGCTTTCCATTGCTAGACACCCAGTCATACTTTTGAATGGTCTTGCAAAAATCTCTCAATTCCCCCTGAGATAGGAGAAACCTGCATTCATCTCTTAACACTTCCTATGTCAATGATGTAAAAATGGTCATTTTGCATCATCGACATAGGAAGTGTAAGAGAGGTGGATTTCTGTTGAGACTACAAGCCTTTTTCCCACCTTTTCAACCCCGCCCATAGGGGGTTGGACCTAATGCTCTAACAGACCTATCACAGATCAGTGTCCCAGTGCTTTTGAAATCACTGGCATTGAGGCTCCGGTAAGCAGTGTTGCCAGATTGGGCTGTTTCCCACCCAATTGGGCTGCTTGAGATAGCCGTCTGCGGGTAAAAATGGCATTTTACAGGAAAACTCGCCCAATCTTTCCCATCGACATCAATAGAATTGGGCGGGATTTAGTGCTTCCAGGTGGGTTTTGAGCATTTTTTGGGCTGGAAATCATCAGCCTCCTCTGGCAACACTGCCAGTAAGTCACTGGCATAGCTGGAAAGGAGAAGCTGGACCACACTGCAGCTTAGTTTTCAAGACTTTATTTTTTGCACACACCCGACCAACGTTTCGGTGTTGCTACACCTTCTTCAGAGTCAAATGATAGCAAGAGAGAGACACACATTTCAAGACTTGACATTCACAGGTGATCCCACTTGGTTTGGCTAAATTGGTCTCATCTCATTGCAGGTAATTGACCCCACCCCCCAACACCAGGACAAGATTGCAGACAATTAGACAGAGAGGCTTCGTAGAAAGGCATTTTGGATTCATACTCTAAATTCAGTGGAGCCTCAGGGCATAAATGAGGAACACAATATGTCTTGCTCTCTGTAACAAATTGTTCCAGCATCGCGGCTGTGGTCTTGTAATAATTGTAGCTGTGGTTTTATTGACAACGTTCTTTGTGTATTGTTTTTTTCACTTTTTTATTTTGTTTTGGGAAGTTGGCAAGCTGTCTAATTGTCTACAATTTTGTCCTGGTGTTGGGGATGGGATCAATTACCTGCAATGAGATGAGACCAATTTAGCCAAACCAAGTAGGATCACCTGTGAATGTCAAGTCTTGAAATGTGTGTCTCTCTCTTGCTATCATTTGACTCTGAAGAAGCAACACAGAAACGTTGGTCGCGTGTGTGCACAAAATAAAGTCTTGAAAACTAAGCTGCAGTGTGCTCCAGCTTCTCCTTTCCAGTGATGTCTGTCCCACTGTGATGTACCTGCAAGCAGGGTTGCCAGATGAGGCTGATGATTTCCAGCCCAAAAAATGCTCAAAACCAGCCTAGAAGCTCAAAATCCCGCCCAATTCTATTGATTTCTATGGCTAAAATTGGGCGGGTTTTTCTGCTAAATGCCATTTTTACCCGCACACGACCATCCTAAGCAGCCCAATTGGGCGGGAAACAGCCCAATCTGGCAACACTGCCTGCAAGCTGAGGGAGGGATGATGCATAGAGTCCCAAATAACTGGGTGTGGCCTGTGGAACTTGAGCATCGCAGTGCATTATGGGGATTGTTGTCACAAATCCACAAGCACTAAAAAGTCATTTTCTGCCTTTTCTTGGCCAAGAAGGCACCAAATTAGAAATGTATGTTACTATTCTACTATAAATATGACCCACTTTCAGTAACATATTCATGTCTCCACCGGTGGAATGCCCCTTTAACCTTTGCTCAAGACCTAGATTGTCTTGCCATATATTTGACAACTTATGAGTACAAGTTTCATGACAATCTTTCAACTGGCTGAGAAAATATCAACCAATATCAGTATGTGGTAACATACGACGTTTTTGGCCCAAAAGAAATTGAATCATGCTCCATTAAAAGCCCTATACGTCTTTTGTTGTACCACTCTGCTAAGAAGCCACCAAAAAAACTTAATCTATAGAATGTTCCAATTTCAAGGATACCAAAAATGCTGTCACTTAATTAAAAATAACTAGAACAATTTGTAAGCTATTTTAACCAATGTGACGCCCTTGTGACTTTGACCTTTGACCCTTAACACCTAGATTGTCTTCCAACGTCTTTGACAACTTATGAGTAAATACATCAAGTTTCATGAAAATATTTAAATTGGTTGAGGAGGTATCAACCAATATCAAAATGTGGTAACGTGTTTTTAAAAAATAAATAAATAAATGAATGAATGTACCATGCTCCATTTAAAGCCAAGCAATTATTTTCTGTAACAATCTGTGCTGTAGGCTCCAAAGGTACAGAAAACTACGAATCACATGATACCAAATATTCTTTCGCTTTATTTACTTCCACCTTCAACCCTAATTCGCTCAGACTATCCCTCTTATAGGCCCTATTCAAATTCCACATCAAGCACCAACTGTTGGCCCACCTGAAATGAGAGGACTTTAATGTATGATGTCCACATGTTTTAAATTCACACTTGTCAGGTTGGGTATCCCAGATGTTTAATGCAGAAGTGCAGAGAGAAGTTCAGTGTGCCTGGCCCGAACAGGTAAGAGCACTTAAGCAGACACAGTATTCATTACTGAGAGGAAATGCAATTAGTCATGAGCAGATGGCCAGGGACTAAAGGTCATCCATCATCCCATCCCCACTACAACCATGTCAGCGTCAACATACAACACACATTCAGTTGCGAATAATCAGGTCCCAGCTTACGTTTAAAGTGCTGATGATACTTTTTTTTTTTTTACATTTTTGGCAATGTTTTATAACATAAAAAATAACTCAGAATTATATATGAATTCTAGAAAGCGCCTATTTTAAGTTATTAAAATAAAATGCGGCTATTTGGGCGAATTTCACTGGGCGCAGCACCGTGGAGACGAGTGATGATGAATGCAGAAATAACAGCACTTGAAGCCGTACTCCTCACTCACTTGCCGCCAGTGTTGTTGATGTGACAGGTGGTGGTCCACCCTTGAAATCACATTATGGACACGGAGCCACTGTTCGTTAGAAGTCGGAGACAACAGTCCCAAACACACACAAACACACTACACATGTTCATTGTCCAGGGATGAAGTCTCTTTTGTTATAATTGTTTTTTTATTCAGCAAAGCATGTGCCTACAGTATTTTACAAACAGCACAGAAACAGGGATTGTCTTCATACAAACAGAACAGCGGTTGAAACATTTACAGTCATGCAACAAGACAGGTGAGGGAGGTGTGGTACCACATGAGTTCTCTTCCAGGAGGGGGCGAGTGCTGCCTATTCAAAAGGCTTACCAGTACTCTTTATGTCACTCGACGGGGACAATCAACTAGTAACGGTAGCTCTCAAGTATATACACCAGTATATACTTATAATCACTCAACGGGGGACAATCAACCAATCAGCCATCAAAATCTCAGTCCAAAGTAGAAAGCTAGATGTGGTCAGAAGGATAAAGGTCATGTTAGGATTCCTCTGTCTTGTCTCCCAAGCAGGTGAATCCATCTCTTTGGGTCAAGAATCAAGATCAAGGAGAAAAGAGCGCCATGGACAATCCCAAAAGCCAAAACACAACTTAATCTGCAATGCATGGATCCAACAAGGATCTTTGTCAAACAAGAGGGAGAAAAGTATAGATCCTTCAAAATCCCTAGAGACAAGACAGTGTCTACTTTCCTTCCCAGTTACAGACACGTCACCTTTTTGAGGGGGGTTGTTGCCTTGCTGTCTGTTGCTGAATTAGATGAGGAGAATAAATGTCCCTTTACCCCAGCCGGCAGACCTACCTAGTCTGATAGCAAGGACCTTGGTGTGATTTCCAAGTGACCCCAGAGTGAAATCAATGACAATGGGCTATACCCGTTTGTCAAAAGTGTAAGCCACAATCATGGGGCCATAGCAAACTAATATCACAAAAATGAGTGTGTTCCTTCAATAAACCAAAATGGAAGCAGTCATTGATGATCAAATTGCATTGAATGAATTTCATGAATCCAAAACTCCCTTGTTGTTAAAAAAAAAAAACCTAATTAAAAGGTCATCCGTTTGGCAAGACTGTGCTCTTCACCGAGTGAACTTTCATGCCCAGAAGGTACACTACCAATCCGTTGATAGTTATTAAACTATAAAATGGGGAATAAAACATGTTAACTGGATACATGGCAGATCATATTAAATACTAGTATTGCTCCTTTACAAGCATTCAAATATTTAACAAAAGAAATTCAGTGCACTTTCACGAGATTTTAAATGAAATGATCTAAAAATCAAACATTTTAATCACTTTAGCCTTGCTGTTATGGAAAAGAAAATCTTGAGTCATCCCCATGGATTGGACATCTGTTATTTGAGTTTGCAAAAGTGAAACAAAACAACCAAAAAAAGATTTGATCCAAACCAGTACTGGCCCAACTGCCATGTTTTTTTTAAAGAAACAGTAACAAGGAAAATGCTCATGTGAAACACATGCAACATACGAACATCAAAGGGTTCCCTCACACGTTCAACCATATACAGCAGTTTCTTTTTTTTAAGGAAATATTTTGGTCATTGCCACAATGACCGTCGTCATCACATTATGAAACAGAAAGAAAGAGAAGAAACTATTTACAAAAGGTGTCAAGAGGTGGCCAGTGCAAAGGCACATACGTGGCTGGATGCGGATGTTGCACAAAAATGGATTTCAGACAAGCATGTAAAAATGACAAGAAAGAAAACTGGGGTGAGTTTCTCAAAAGCGTAGTTGTTAGCCAGTTAGCAACTTGGGTGGTTGCCAATGGGAAAGTGCATTCTAAACAACAAAGTAGCTAACATAGTTAGCAACAATGGCTTTAAGAAATGCACCCGTGACCTGTTACACCTGGCAATTACATATCGCCATTAGATGCAAAGGCAATGGGAAAAGAAGAACCTCCTGAAAACATTACGCACAACAGTTTTGCTTCACTCCATTGCAACTCAATGAATCCAGTAGGATGTACATCTGTCAACGCAATGATATGTTTGATTTTATATGCCGGGCAAATAATTAAATTGTAAATACTCATATCACATTTGTACAATTTCCTTTTTTCAGATAGATGCCGTTCTAAGGAATTTGATGGAATTTGGGATACATTGATGCACATGGTGACGGCTAGGAGTTGAAGCACTAAGCGTGAGAGCTTGCAGTGAAGAAGGCAAATCATATTGTTGTTCTGCAATACTTTTAACAAAAACAAAACTCAGACTGATGGGACAAAGGAGAGAAGCAGAGTGGCACGGTACTTACAATAATGAATGGAATTAAGGCATTCTGCAGTATGGGCCAGTGCATCAAGTTTACACACACACACACACACGCACACACACTGACATCAAGGATTAAAGGAAAGTTAATTTACCGTAAGTACATTTGTTGATCAGACAATTTTTCATGCGTTGATGTGCAATGCGTTTTGTTTACGATGGCCATACCCCAATATTGTGTGCAATAGTGTTGGACCTGGTTTCCGCCAACATTTACACGGAACCAGCAAACTTGCACAGCACAGTTCTTCTGTTAGTGCTAAATACTACATCTTGTGTCTATTGGTGGGAAGACTAGTTAAGACCATCAGAGTTGGAGAAGAAGCTGCGTTTCAAGGGAGAACTAATGGGTAGGCAATTATTTATAACTATACAGCACCATAGGGGGTATGATGCATGTGTAGGCAGCATTTTTTTCCAGGGAAGGGTTCCGACAGTAGCTTTACAAACCTAATTTCCTACTACTTCCACAAAAAAAATAATTACAAGATTCTGACAAAGGTGCGGGAGCTGTTTCGAATACTAGATTAAAGGGATAGATAGACTGTCAAAATAAAAAAAATGCATGTCAACAGTAAATTATATATTATACAAAGGAAATCCCAGGTGATCTTCAAAAGACAAGTGCTGCATTGTCTGCATTAGCTTTGCTTTAGTACATTCAACCCTACAGTGAATTCAGGAAAACTAATAGAAATGCACCATATGCATGACCAACTATCGACAGTGAGAGAAACATTGAATAATATGCTGATAACAAAAGGCCAAGTCATACAGAGTTCAATGAGCAGTGAGTCTGTAAAACCCAACACAATATGCGTTAAAATACACTCATACACTTAAAGTGCTTTTCAATTTTCAAAACAAAAAACAAAACCACAACCTTGGGTAGATCAGGATATGCCAATAGCTTTGTCTTGAGTTCCACTAACACAAAACCCATAATGCCACGTTCTCCTGCGCAAGGCGATGACAATTTCTGAGCAACACAGACGTAGGATGGTCGCTGACACAGAAAAATAAATCATGGCAAAATGTGGTTGCCTTCATGTCATGTTCTTCGATAAGGTGGCAAGTAAAGATTTACAACTGGAAAGGTAAGGTTATGAATGACTGAGGTATAACGCCACCCAATGGTCAATCTCTACAATTTGAGGCAAAAATCCCAATGAAAGCCCAAGCAGGTTCCCATCCATGCGGTTCTGATAAAATCAAAACAAACTTTGCACCGCAATGTCAAACCATGACCACACTCAGTCGGGAAGTGACATGGAGTAAAGAAACAAGTATTAACAAAAGACACAAATGCCAAGGGAAAAAGGCAAACAAAAAACCTTTCAGACATCAGTCAGTCACCCTCAAGTAATGATGAACTTGGTTGGAAAACAACAAGGTAGGTGGGCAAACCTCTGCTTTTTCGGCACAGAAGGTTGTCAGATGATTAAATAATGTGACAGAAGTTTATTAGATCACTATGAAGCATTACAGTCCAGAGTCCTTTGCTGATCTCCTCTCCTCTCAGAGGTGAATGTGGATGGCACAAGGGAGTGTGTATGTGTGTGTGTGTGTGTGTGTGTGTGTGTGTGTGTGTGTGTGTGTGTGTGTGTGTGTGTGTGTGTGTGTGTGTGTGTGTGTGTGTGTGTGTGTGTTGGGGATGATGGTGGTTGGGTGGGGGAGTTGTTAGGTAGGGGCTCAGACAAACTGCTTCTGTACTGAATAAGAGTTCTACAAATATGTACACAGTAGATACAGGCACTTATATGTCTTTGGTTGGAGGGACCCAACATTGCAGAGAAATGCATTCACAGAGATTTGCACCCTTCCCACGGGTTCAGTAGGCAAGTTTTCTTCCCCTTCTTTTCTCACCAGATATGCTTCTGTTTCGGCGCCGATATTATCCCTCCGACAAGGCCACCTAAGCAGGGGAGGAAAAAGATTCATGAGAATACAAATCTTCTTTGATAAAAGTCTGACACCAATACTGATATATGCATTTAACGGAACAAGACATACTTATATGACAAAGAAAAAAGATAGTGAATAGGTCAGATGGAAACAAGTGAAATTACACCCAAGTTGGAAATAGAAATGACTGCTTTGGCACAAGTTCCCTGCCTCAGTAATAGCTAGTAAGAAGAACGCGCTTACATTTGTAATTATGGAGCCAAGTACTGCATGTCAATATTTGCAATCTTCCTCAAGCCTGACCAGTCAGACTAAAACATAAAAATATTAGCCTGGAATCACTTGATTCAGATAGATGAGGGCTGGGGGTGGGCTTAAACCATTGTCTTATGGTTCACACTGCCTTGGACAACACTGTGACCAGTGCCAATCAAATGAATGCTTTTCGTTAGCTGTAGCCTTTCTGTCGTCTCCACTGTCCTACCAAAGCTGGGAAAGACCCAGTGATGAGATCGGTGGGCCGGGGCTGGTGTCTGTTGTGGCAAGCTTACAAGAACCAGGGCTAGACCAATTCACCAAATATTTTGGTCGCTAGGCAAGTTAGCCTAGTTTACTAGGCTATTCTTACTCTATTCAATACAATCGATATCTCATCTATTAGATGACAAAACATCACCTGGTCAGGTATGTCACAGCAAAACGCACATCTACACCAAGTCACTCACATACAGTACTTAAAATCTTTACTCAGTCTAGTTATTCAGCTAGTCACCGTAATGTGAAATGTGGTTTAGAAGACCTGGCTATGTGCTTTTTGACCTGTCCATGTGCTCTTTGTGGGTATTGGTGAGATTAAACAGTTCTATGCTATGTAACGTGCTATGGGAAGCAAACATTTCATTCTGAATATCCCAACATTTCACTGAACACACGGAGACCTTTATCTAACATCACTAATGTTGCCAGCACGGCAAATTTTGTTGGTGCATTTGGCAACCATCTCACCCACCTCATTTTACAAATAAGCCTGCCTTTTTACGGCTGGACAATCTAGGAACTTCTCCAAACTTCTGAAAAGCTTGAAATTTAAATTTAAATCGACATGGTTGATTGGCTTCTGCATTTCCTTCTAATGCTACCAGCATTTGGCTGTCTGTTTGTGTGTCCGACCAAAGTGTTTTGAATCGCCTCAATGTAGCGCCAAATGCACATAGTCATGTGCATCTAGCATCGGACAGTGGGCTAGGTTGCCATTTCTGATTGCTCTTGTTAGCACCTGTTACTCATCTAATCGGACAAAGACATTATTTACGACAGCATCATACTATCCAATGACATTTGGAAAAATCACTTTTGATAAAAAGGTGCTACCAATGCACTCTAGGCTTTACTACACAACACAATGGAGAGCTTATCTTTGAGGAAATCTTCAATGGGTCCAATATCTGAACTTTGACACTTTTATGGTACACTTACAATTGTCCCTGTAGTGCCACGTGAAATCAAACAATGCCTCATCATACAATGGTGGATTTCAAAACCTTTACAGTAAATTTTGGCACAGCTGTCGAATTAAGTAGCGAGCAAGTTAACTTCAGAAGCAGGCAGTAGCAGTAAGTCAACCAACACAGGAACAATATTGGAGAGTGAAAAATGTCACTTGTGTCACAGCCTTACTTCACCTGTGCACAGTAAACAGCGTAGGAAAAGTGACAAGTAAGACTTAAAAAAAAATTAACCTTAAAGCGATGGTTCGGAGTAGAATCACCCTAATGCCATTTGAACCGTGACACCCATCCACCTTTACACCCGAAGTGTTTTCTGCCGCAGGCTTACATCAACAGAGTTGCCGTGTTATTCGATGTTTATTCCGGTTAGCTTGACTCAAGCGCATATGGATACTGGGCACCGTCTCCAAACTTTCCCCACAAAAATAACATGTCATGACACCAAACTTCTGCAGTAGCACAAATATGGTCTGTACTCACGAAACGAAGCATTTGGAAGTTTGGAAATAGTCCAGGAGTTTATTATTATCAACACAAGCCGAATAGCTTCTCTGCTGCTAAAGCTGCGCCAACGTTACTTCCGTCATCTAAGACAAGCATGTAAGAGTCCTAAACGAAGCTCATAATATGCACAATGAAAAGTGAATTCAGCATCAGTATTGATAACGAAAATCCTTGTCTAATTGATAGTAGGTAAGATTTGAAATATCTTTTAAGTATTGCCTTGAAAATATAAGCCTTAATCACAATTCAATGAAAACTTTTTTAACACTCTCGTCTGGAAGTTTGTTGAAGACTTTTACGGGCTTGTCTCATATGACGGAAGTAACGTTGGCACAGCTTCAGCAGCAGAGAAGCTATTCAGCTTGTGTTGATAATACTAAACTCCTGGACTATTTCCAAACTTCCAAATGCTTCGTTTCGTGAGTACAGACCATATTTGTGCTACTGCAGAAGTTTGGTGTAATGACATGTTATTTTTGTGGGGAAAGTTTGGAGACGGTGCCCAGTATCCATATGCGCTTGAGTCAAGCTAACCGGAATAAACATCGAATAACACGGCAACTCTGTTGATGTAAGTCTGCGGCAGAAAACACTTCGGGTGTAAAGGTGGATGGGTGTCACGGTTCAAATGGCATTAGGGCGATTCTACTCCGAACCATCGCTTTAATATAGACATCCACCCAAAGAAGACATAACTCTTAAGTGTTAAATGAAGTAATTAGAAATTTGAACAGCATTAAAATTGTATGATAGTGAAGAAAGTAAGAGATGGATGGCATTAAAAACCTCTCACTTTTGAAGAATGGTTGAGGTCCTGGGTTGCAAACTTTCTGGGCTGCCCTGGGCTGAGACATGTGGCTATTGTTTGAGCAGTTACCTTGGTGAATCATCTAAGCATGCACAGGAGTAAAGTTACTGAACATATATTGTTATTCTTCTTATATCAGTTTTATTTTTATATCAGTTTTAAATAAATCATTTCTTTCATGCCTCCGTGGAACACTCAATACTTTCTAAACACAGTTAAACCAAGGCATGTGATGCCTGCTACAAAAACTCTTTGCCCAAACAACAATGACAAAGCAGACACCATAGCATTTTGTCACACAAGTAATAATAGGTAACGCTTTACTTTACAGTACATTTATCATACATACAATTACCATAACGTAATTACTGGGAACTTTCTGGGTGAAAACAGGGTAACGGAGAGAAGTTACATGGTAAATACCATGTAACTTTTCTCTGTTACCCTGTTGTTACCCAGAAATTGTTAAAAAGGGGGGTAATTACAAAGTGAATAACATTAGTTGGGTAACAACAGGGTAGCAGAAGTTGGATTATTAGATGGTTAGAAAATACGCAATAGTTTCATATTAATTCTTCAGATATGCGTATAACGTGGTATTTACTTTGTAATTACCCCCTTTCTAGCTGTTAGATACCATCTAACTTCTCTCTGTTACCCTGTTGTTACGCAGAAAGTACACAGTAATTACTGTACTGTAAAGTTAAGCATTACCCAATAATAATCTAAAAACACACAGTTAAACATCTCGTACCTTCTCAGGGCAGTAGTCTGAGTTGTTGTTGTTGTTCTGTCTTACTTTCCCAGGCCGGCCTTTGATGACGGCATAGCAGAACATTGTGATGACCATCACAAAGAGGAAGTAACTGGTGTGCATTAAGTGGAGGTTGATCAGGGACCGGTCGTCCTGCAGAAGAGGGGAAATGATTAAATTACATGGTTAGCAGAGCCCATCGCGGTCATTAAAACAAACCCTGCATCCTCTATTGACTCCATTCGTTAACTCTGCATTGGAGCAAAATATACCCGTCTAGAGTCCATCAAGATTCACTTGCCCAATTAAGCCAAAATACACGGAGGACACACAGTCTGCAGAGGGTATGTCAATGACAAGAAAGGTTTTCCCTTTAATACTTTAATGCTTTTTAGCACACACGTTGTGACAATAAAATAAATGGCAGTGCTCCATGTGCCATTGGTACGCCAGCTTCAACAAGCTCATCTGAAAATGCATCAAGGCCATTTGGAACAATACACCAAAATAATTCAAGTAAAACCTGGCCAAACACCCCCCCCCCCAAAACATGCAAATCAGTGCATCATCATTGTGCCACCATTTCTGTTCTCCACGAAACAGTTGTCAATGTTGTAACAAATATGAATACAGGGACAAAATTTGCAGTCAAACAGAGTAAAGTCTAGGATTGTTCATATTATACGTTAGTAAAGCGTCCCATTTGCTTAATACTAAACGGATGTTGAAATTCGTCATCTTATATTCCGACCAATATGGTAATAGCCGCACAATTAATACATGTTGCGCATGTTGCACTTTTGTTGCACAGAATGTTGCACACTTGCAACAATGACACCGCAAGAGAATATAATCACCACAAAAGAACCACAAAAGGTACAGCACTACAATTAGGATGCAGCAGGCATGTAGGCACTCTCCATACATCTAAATATCTGACCAAGCAGATGGAAATCCTGATGCCCTAGACAGCCTCGAACTTACTGTCAGATGTTGCATGTTGAACACAAAGCTCTAGATAATTAAAACAGTTTACTTAGGCATTAGTACTTTTTTTGTAAAACCTATGCACCCATTGTCACATCCAGCACTGTTGATTTTTGGGTTGAATTACAGGGCTGAAAGTGTGTATGTGTGTCTGTCTGTGCATGCCTGCATGTGTGTGTGCGGGTGTGAGCGCGAGTGTGTGAGTGTGTGTGTGTACAGTCTTCTGGCTGCTTTCACCATGTCTGTTCTTCATTAAAGGACTACTGAATCTGGATGTTTCTCCACTGTCTAAGGGAAAGCACCACACCCTTACAATTGAACACCAGAATATTCATGGAACAAAACAGGCCAAACCCAAACACATTAATGAATGACAACATAATGTCATTGTCTTTCGTTGAAGTGCATCCAGCTAGACTAGTACAAACGCTACAGCAGATCCTCTTCTCTATGGCCCATTGCATTTCTAGTGCCGGTGATGCATTGAGAGCACACTGTACATTACTGCATTACTCTACCATGCTCTGCTGATGCAGAAGACAGAGAAGGAGAGAAAAAAACACACAAAAAAGAGAACTGGTCATGGCGGAGGAGAGGAAGGACAACCCAAATTTAGACTTCAGACAACAAGCCAAGTATGAAGACAGCAGGGAACGGCATTGTGCAATTAACAGTGTTCCCATGGCCATTGGTGTAGGCCTCAAGCTCAGACAGACAGACACACACACACAACCAGGAAACCACACAGTGTGCCACCTGGACTGAACGCTGCTAAGTTCCAAGTAAGGCCCATGAGTATAAATGCATACCCTGGTGATGGAAACAACGACAGACTAAAAAGGGGGACTGGCACGACAAGCGGATTGCAAATAATTTACACTATTAGCTATTAGATACTTAAACAAAATTCATGCAAGTAATATATTACTTATTACTTATTAAAATATTTAATGTTTTTCCATATTATTTCGTCATGGTGCAGAAAAAAACTGTTACATGCACAGTGCATTGCCAGTCTGAAGGTGATGAAGCCAAAATGTCTATCAGAAAACAATTTGATATGGTTTATGTTTGTGTGCTTTTGCTTACTTTCAGACACCATCAGTACATCAACGATAAAGCATTACGCGAGTTGCAGAAAACAACAGGATTAACTCACATCTGGTACGATGACGGTAAGCTTGGGGTTCAGAGCGTGGTACACCTTCCCAATGGCTCCTTTGTAACACCAGAAGGGGTTGTAGTCCTGTGTGTACTTGGTGTCCGAGTCTCGGGCCGTCGTGAAAATCTTGTACCATGACGTGGCGTTGGTGTACGTCTCAGGGACACAGTGGGGCGGCTGACTGCAAGGTCAGTCGAACACAGACACACACACAGACACACACACACACAGACACAGAGAGACACACACACAGACACACAGACACAGGCACAGGCACAGACACAGACACAGACACAGACACAGACACAGACACACACACTTTCAGTCACATTCTGCTCTGCATTTATCAGTCACACACTGCAAGAAATCAGTCTGACTCATCCAATCTACACCCCCACTCCTTTTCTGTATCCATGACTACTTGGCCACCCCACCCTTATCCCAGAATACCCATCAACTATAAACTTAAGCATTTTTTTTATATATATATCTGACTTAAGCGACGGAACAAGATACCTGCCTGCATTTGTTTTGTAGACCAGTGATTCTCAAAACTGTGGGCCGGGACCCACTGGTCGGTCTTGAAAGTATTCCAAGTGGGCCTTAAAATCTTCTTCTAATAATCAAAATAAAAAGGTGCGCACCGAGCATTCGCAAACATTTCAAGTGGTCCCCAAGGTGGAAAGGTTGTTAACTGACTGCTGTAGATTGTTAACTGTTTAATATCTCCATTCATCTGCCCTCCCACCCCCATGCCTTACTCCTTGAAAACCCCCCACCCCCATCCCAGAATTTCTGGACATCGACTATTCCAGCATTTTTTTGATATCTGACTTCAGTGATGGGATGGGACAATCTGTTAGTGGGATGTTTGTTTGTACATCGTAACTCGCACAGATCTACTACCCCCAAACTCAAGCGCACGCACGCACACACAAACACCTTAGTCCTTGACCTCCCCACCCCCATCCCATTATATCCATAAACTGTTTCAGACTATTTCAGCATTTTCTGATATCCAACTAATTCAGCGACGGGACAAGCTGCCCTGCGGGGATTGTTTGTTTGTAGACCGGCAAAACTCACACTGTGACGGGAAAGACATTGCTGGCCGCAGTGATGGTCATGCACGTGCTAAACACCACCTGTTCGCAGTGGCCGTGCAAGACACAGTCATCAGAGTTCCAGGAGGCCGGCAGGGTGAACGTGATGTTCATCTCCTCGTGAGCTTCCCTCCCTAAGAACACAAGACAAGACAAAGTGCAGAAAGAGGTTTTTACAATCTAACATTGGTCTAGTTTAGTGATGAGGGCGCATTCATGTGCTCTGGGAATTACAGTATGGTGAATACCAAACGCTGACGTGGGAAGCACACATGAAAGCTCCCCTTGTGGTATTTTCCACTGGACAACACGTTGACAATTATTATACTGTATACACGAGTATCCGAGACACTGAATAATATTTACTTCAGAGAGCACATGAAAGGCACATGATTTACATTCAAAGGCAAAAAAGAAATGAAGATGAAATGATCAACAATCAATAATACACAATACGTTTGCCTATCTAAACAGATGGAAACCTTGCAGAAAGACTCTTACAAACCGGAATGGCCAACTTTAAATAGCAATTAAAATATGAGTATGCAAATTAGACTACCTATGAACATTCGATTACAGATGAGGTGATGCCAAATAGTGTGCATCATATGACCAACAGGCAAAAACACATCACTACAGACACACTGAGAGTGTATTAATATGCGACCTTGCCTCCTCCACTTGCGCTTGTCTCCTCGTCCCGCCTCCTGTCCCCTCCTCCGTGGAGAAAACGATAAAGTTTCTCAGTTGTCAGCCTAGCCACAACAACTTTTGAGGGACTGTTTTTCATTCACCATCCCAATTGCAAATGAGAAAAAGACTCTACAATTGAGCTTTTGCAAGATATTGAAATATAATACTGTTTATCATGACGAGAAGCAAGTGGAGGAGGCAAGTGGAGGAGGCAAGGTCGCATATTAAGACGCACTCACTCTTATACACAAGCAAACAAAAAAAGACCCAAATTTGTGAAAGGTCTAGGGTGGCAACCTTGACCTCCACTGCCCAGTGACACCGACGTACCTCCGAGGCCGACCTGCTGGCCCAGTATGGTGGCGTACAGGTGGGTGATGTTGCGCGAGTAGCCCCCGAACGGCCTCTGGGGGTCCAGGGTGAGCGTGATGGGCACAGAGATGTTGATGGGCCCCGGGTCCTCCAGCGCGATGGGCGGCTGGGTACTGGAACGGCCCGCCTGGCCTCCCCCGCCGCTGGGGACGGTGCTCTCCGGTGTGATGGATTCGTTTAGGCCATGCTTCAGTGTCTCATTCTCTGAGATGCAGAAGTCGAGCTCGTTAAAGCGGAGGAGAAAGGTGTTCCAATCCTGCAGGGAGAGATCAGTGTTACTATTATTATCATCTGGCTGGCCGCCACGAACCACAATTATCAAAATGAGAGATTAGAAAGATGACCTCATCATACAAGCTTATATTTGAAACTTAACATTTTAATAAACCTTACCGTATGGTTTTGAGACGACTGAGTCATCTCTAAGCCAAGTATCTTTAATTTGCGACGGCTTATCCCAGTCATGTTTTAATAATTGACACTGCCCTGTACAGTTCTGATATGGCTTCGTGTCAGTTCAGGGTCATCCTTACGTAAGACATCTCTCTCTTTTTATTTTATTTTCCATTCTTCCTGTTGCTGTGTGATATGTTTGTCTGTGTCTCATGTATGGTACTAAGGCCGAGGCACCAAATCAAGGTAGTGCTGCAAATACAATTGTTCCGTTGTGGAAAATAAAGTTTGTGACTAAAGAAGACCTTTCACCTCGCATTAACTACTCCATTTGCGATCCATAAGGTCCCTTACCTCAGTCATCTCCGGCGATTTGATCTCTTTGATTTTGAAGAAGTAGCCTATTGTGAGGAAGGTGATGGCCACAGCGCTGACACTGACCATAAAAATAACCAGCGGAGGACGACTGCTGATGTAGCTCTTCAGATTCTCCAGAGGATTTAACAAATACACCTGGAAACACACACACAAAACGAGACGAATCTAAAAGATGCAAACTAGAAGTCGGTCCACCTCCATCTCTGGGGGTGCTGTGGCACAGTGCGCTAAAGCACCCAACAACAAAAGGGTCTTGCATGCCCATGAGGACCCAAGTTTGAGTCCAACTTGGGGCATTTTGCAACCCCCATGTATTACCAACTTGTTTCTTCCATCCTCTAACTATGCTATCAATTCCAAGCACAGAGAGCCCCAAAAAAAGTAAACCTCCCTCTCAAAGCCTCCTACAGATTGTAGCAAAGGGGAGTAGAGATGCCCCGCCGGGAGACAAACCCAGACCTCCTGGTGTTGCCAAAATGGGAATCTGACCACTACACTAAAGAGCCAGGCTCATTGGTGTGACAGTCACAGCGCTCCCCCACAACCCTAGTGATGGCCACTCCATCACACTGCCTTCCCCTTTGGGAAGAAGACCCATATGCTTCCAACCACCACCCTTCTCCCATTCCAGGATGCCACACAATCCATGCTGGGGTCCCTCGCACTAGGGCTATCCATCTTGGGGTCCCTCATGTGGCTAACATAGCTGGGTGCGCCTCCATTGACCTCACGGCTGGTCATCCCACGTTTGACACTATTCAAAGCGAAGGGGAGTAGAGTTGCCCCGCCAGGACTCAATCCCGGACCTTCTGGGGTGCAAACTGGGGCTCTGACCACCTGGCTCTTTGCCGTTACAGTCAGAGTGCTGCCACAACCCTGGTGATGGCCACTCCATCACACAGATGTGTTGGCGACTGAGCTCACGGCCCGACTGTTTAGCACACTGGTTAGGACGTTTGCCTCCTACGCCCGGAGTTTGCTGTGAGAGCCCAAGTTCAACCCCTGAGTAGCAGGAGGATGACCGCGATTACACAGGCCACAATCTGAAATCTTACCAGAATGTGAACCTGAAACGTGCAGGGTAGCACCATGATGACACTTTGTTTTGATATCTGACACCACACTACTACATCAATAATAAAGATGTATTTCACCAATATTGATCCTGAACCGATCCTCAGCCAGCACTGAAGCGCACTCGTTTGAACCCCCTGAGCATTTTGTTACAATGGGTGAAAAGGAACAAAACACCTTTGAAAGGAATCGTACAATGACCAATTACGTTCACTGTACAATGACAAACATATCAACTGGGGCCTCACAGATGGTAGGATTGTAACCTGCTGACTGTTCTGGACTTTTCTGTAATTCGAGTAAGGCTGCAGTGGTAAACGGCAGCTACTGGCACAAACACACTGATGGAATGCCAACTGAGGAACGAACCAGAATGTGAAAGTGTTGAATACATTCGCCCATGGGATCATCATATATCATTTGCAAAGATGCAATTTTTAAAACACATTGTGAGGCAAAGCCAAATTCTTTAAGACTGCAGAAAGCAATAACGTGCAGTGTTATGATTATTGCATTTTAATTATTTGATTCCATTCCACCAATTAGATAATGAAAAACTAAGAAGTAAAGCTGGTTTCTACTCCTAGTCTTTTGGCTAGGCTGAGCTGAAAATGTAGAACGGTAAACTGTAAACAAACGCAGCTGCATAACCAACACGTTAGGCCTTGGCATTTGGCACTTGGTCCAATGCCATTCTGGATGCACAGTGTACACACTGTGTCACCGCAACAGGTCGAGCAGCTCAGCTCACCAACTCTTTTATTCTAAGAACAGGAAAGACTCCATGCCATCACCATAGCAGCATTAACCAAGGCATGCAAAAAACTTCAATCATGACACCGACTACAGGACAAAAACTAGTCCCATTTACCTATGTTACCTATGACAAAAAAACTGCAGTTAAAAGTTGGAGTTGTTTTGCTGTCGAGTAATTTTGTTGTAATGTGATCTCGATAATTATACATACACACGAAGACGCATTTCCTTACTTGTACTAGTGAGTGGCATGCACACAATATGCCCTTCCTGCACGGTCGTCTCATTTCCACGATGGACAATCCAACTTCACTGCCCAGTAGATTCCACGTTCATCGCGCGATGTAACATCGTACTACAGACCACTGTTATCACTATAGAAAGAGATCTGCGCCAAGGTGAAATGATGTAAACATTTGCTGACATCCTCATCACTTCAAACTGGCAGCTACATGTACGCACAACTTGTCATTTTATAACCACGCCTCCGAAATGGTAGTTATCGTACGTAGATGATTTTGGTTGGTTTGAGTATCTTCTTCATTGCGACTGACATTAATCATATCTTGTTTGCAGGACAGGGTGTCTTAACCGACCAAGGCCTTGGACATGTATGTTTAACCTCGTTTAAGGGGCATAGATGATTAGATGGGGAAGGCATCACATTAGTCGTATCTAAAATAAAACAAACATAACATAAACCACCAGGTTGATACAACCTCACATAGGTTAGTTTGCATGTACAGTAGCTCTAGCCTACTAGTGTTTTTTGCAGACCCGGATATGTCCCGTGCATAAATATAGCAACGTGCAATTAATGGGTAATCAAAAGCTTCCTCGGCAGGCGTGCAAATGGTTGAAAAATACGAAGCCATCGTAGCACATCACTTTTTCGTGACCATTGCGCATCGGATATTAATCAAGTCTCGACCGTCCAGCTAACGCTGGAAACTACCTTTTAGGCTTCAAGGCTAGCTGGGCTAGTTTGTCATCCAGCCATAAAGCGATGGTTGAGTCCGCCATGGATAAAATGCAAACATATTAGCCCATACATTCTGGTGTTATGCAACAGGGATTTATCCTACATTTGTGGAAGATTGCTCATCAACTTAACAGATGGGTTGAATTCTCAATTTGCTCAAAACTACACACATCGATAACATTGCAAGCTAGCCCCAGCTAACACATAACCCAGCACAGTGACAACAAATTAGCTAGCGCCCCAGTTCAGCCCCCCAAGCTAGCTAGTTAAGTTGCAAACCCAAGTTAGCAGCTACAATGACAGATCCACGGAGATGCATGGAGCCACTCTCCATAAGCAATGCATTAACCAGCGCCGATGCTGGTACTAATAAAACAATCAAAACTTGCACAACGAGAGGGGACCGTCACAAGGCATTTACTTACCATTTTCACTCCCTGTGTGAGCACGACAACCGCAGGTGAGTCGTGAGCTAACCAGATATCCTAGTTAGCTTGTATCGGCTAGGCTACCGGCAACGAAGGAGAAGATACAGGGGTTTGGGGACAAAAAGGGCTTGCGGTGTTGAAAGAGTCGTTGGTACCCCTTCCCATTATTTTCCAGTTCCCCGAAAACCCTGATGTTCCTTCCCGAACTCAAACTGTCTGCAGTTATGTTAGCTCTAGTGGCATTGGCTTGCTGTCTAGGGTCTGTATGTTTACGGCTACCGCCTTGCACACAGCGGTAGAGCCTCTACGCACTCTACCAACTACACTTTGTCAGATTAACGCAAAAAACACGGCTAACCATGGGTTCACTTACGTAAACAACGTAGGGAATGACAGAGCACGTTCATGCCCAACCAGTGTTTACAAAATGTTCCATGGATGTGACGTGACGTGACGTCCGGCAGTGGCGGCGCGGGCTGGATTGAACATGAGAAAGGTGAATTTTGAGAGACATTAATTTAATTTTGGGGTACACACATACACTCTTTTGATTGCTTGACTGTGAAATGCAGCAGTAATGTCTTATGGCAAAGGGAACTGTGGTGCAAAGCCGTGTGAATTAATCAGGGAAAGAGTTGTATTGCTACCTTTTTGGCTAACAATGGTAATTTAGCAATAGTGTTTACTAACTGCACTCTCCATAAACACGGTACTCCCATACAAACAGATGTCATGGTGATCTTGAGAGAGGGTATTTGTCCTGGGCTTAATGCGGATCTTATCCAAGCCCTAAGAAATGTGGACATCAGAACAGGTATCCTGCATTCATTTTTGGCTTGCACAGCAGTCATGTTGACTGTGAAATGTACCGGTATCACACATTTGAAAAGACTGAACCCAGGCATTTGTTCTCAATCCTTTCCCTTCAGTGGAGGATTTGGTGTCAGCCAACCTTGAGGAACTGGCCCAGAAATGCTCTGTATCCTACAAGGTATGTGGATATATTTTTGCTTCGATTGTTTACATTGTAATGCAATGTATACAGTCAATAATGGGTAATTTAACCATGTGCAATGTTCTCATTTTTGTAAAAAAAAATCCAATAGGCCCTGATTGCTGTCCGACGGGTTCTGTTGGCCCAACATGCAGCTTTTCCTGTCTCATGTGCGGACCTGTACGAAGAGCTGCTGAGTTCAACTGCTATTCTCTCTACGGGCATTTCCAGGTAAATGAGTGTACAAATGTGTACAGACAATCAATTTGTATTAATGGAAACCATCATATTCCAATGTAGTATACAGTAGCCCACACACATTCTTAGCAGATGTGGATTTATATGGTATGTGTATTGTAGATCAGTGGTTTCCAACCTTTTTTGTCCTGTAGAAAACCATTACACATTTTGTGATAATGTAGGCCAGTGTTTCCCAACCTCGCCCTCACTCAGGGGTACGCGAGGACATCCCAATGTGACTACAGTCAATACATTTATTATTATTCAATTTTTCCGCGTACCCCCTGAGGTGTGCTCGCGTACCCCTAGTGGTACACGTACCCCTGGTTGGGAAACACTGTTGTAGATGACCATTCTTTGTCCACAATAGAAAACCATTACACAAAAGATTGATAATGTAGGCTACAGTATTCATTGCCAAAATCAATAGCAAAACAAATTGAGCTGTGCATTGTGTGTTACCATTTTGTGACCTGTTGTCTGCGAATGCATATATGTTAACTTGTAGGTTAATTTATCTAGAAAGCTAGGGATAATTGATGCTGACTGCATGGACAAAAGTAAATCCTTGAACTCCATTATTTTGTCTGTGTTCTCCCTTTTCTCTGCCAGTCTAGATAAGCTATTAGACTCCGGCCTGTACACTGGGGAGATAACTGAGCTCAC
The DNA here is from genome assembly GCF_034702125.1 of Engraulis encrasicolus. Lineage (NCBI taxonomy): Eukaryota > Metazoa > Chordata > Actinopteri > Clupeiformes > Engraulidae > Engraulis > Engraulis encrasicolus. Next base: position 54,592,529 of record NC_085863.1, read on the forward strand.
TGGAGGCCCGGGAAGTGGTAAAACACAGGTGCGGATTTCCCAGGCTTGGTGTTAACACTGTGTTATTACATAATGGTACACACACACATACACTTGTGAGGAGCAGGATGTAATTATAACATTCATTATTAATTTATAGGTTGAAACCTGTTGTCACTTTGCCTGACTCTCGCCCGCCCTGTGAAGTGTCTTCGCCTTCAGAAGGCATGTCTTTATCTATCATTTGTCCGTCCTTGCCACCAACAAATTCCTTCAAAAACATTTTCTCTTAATCTCTAAAGAGTCAATATATTCTGTCCTGTGACTCCTCAAAGCAAGCTGCCATTGATGTTCAATAAATACTCCCACAATTGTCTGGCTCAAGACATGCTCACGATTCCAGACCAACGTGTGGTGTAGCTCCGCTTGGCGCCACCCAGGGGGTCCGGAGATACACACACACACACACACACACACACACACACACACACACACACACACTCCACGGTTGGAAATAAGCACCCGTCCTTTGCCCACCCCTCCCGTCTCTCTCCCAATTCGCATCCTGTCCACCTCTCACACTGTCCTATCAAATAAAGTCGAAAAACACAACAAAAAAAAACCTTTAAAAAAAACACTGGTGGTCATTGGAACATGGGCAACTGATTCTGTGAATGGTAAACAAATTAAGTGAGTCATTCAGCCGAGACATTGACAAGATCTTCTGTACAGTATACAGGCAAATGTCCGATTGACCCTCTGGTCATAGATACTGACCTGTGAGCTTTATGGGAGCGTATTACTAAATTCAAATGACAAGTTACTATTTCGGCTTGTTTAACCCATTCCCATCTTTTCCACTAGGTTTGTTTTAGCACTGCTGTGCAAATCTCAAGCCAGCTCAAGCATAGTGTCATCTATATTGACACTAATGGAGGAATGTCTGCAAATCGTTTACTTCAAATGCTTAAAAATAAGTCCAGCACAATGGAAGAGCAGGTAGTGAATACGTTGATGTTTGGTTTATACCTCATTTGTTTCATTTATACCTACTATTCACACCTCTCAAGTATTTCAATTTTATATATTTTTTTCTTTCTTGTAGATGGCCGCTCTTCAGCGTATTCAAGTGTTAAGAGTCTTTGATGTCTTCTCTCTGCTAGAATGTCTGCAAAATATAAGAACTGATGGAGTTCATATGGTAAGTTTATGTGGACAAAAACAAGTACAAAAGGCAGTTTCTTAAAAGGCCAGTCCTTCCCTGTCGTGGGTGGTCTGCCAAGTGGCTGAATGTATGCAAGTGTGTGCTGTATGTTTCATATGTCATGCAATAATGTGTGCTGTGTATTTGTGTATTTATGCTGCTAGACATATTCATTTCCTTCGAGATTAATACAAGTATTCTGCAGTACTCCATTTTCTCTCACTTGTTTCCTGTCACATTCTCTGACTGCCCTGTCTGAATAAAGGCTTGAAAGCCCAAACAATATCTCTTTTTAAGAAGTAATGAATGACCCCACTAATCTTTATTTCTGCATGTTCTTCAGGCAGGTGTTGGAGGTTCAGTGAAGGCCCTCATCATTGACTCTGTGTCAGCTGTTCTCGCTAATATGCTTGGAGGCAAACAAACTGAAGGTGTGTTTTGTTGGCCGCATGCTAATTTCAATTAAATGGTTTGTGTAATAATGTTTATTATTTATAATGCTTTTAAACTCACCGAATCAAGTTGCTGAAGTGGGTGTACATTGCACACAAAAAAGTGCCTGGCACATTCACAAACACTGTGATGAATTCTTCACAACATTCTGAAAGAATCGCTGCAACATGATCTCCAAAAATTCTGTGCTCCTGGACACGGATGTTAAGGACACAAAATCCGTGTCCAGGAGCACGGATTTTGCCAAAATTCCGTGCTCCTGGACACGGAATTGTTTTCCGTGCTCCTGGACACGGAATTGTTTGAAGTGCTTTCTATAGGCTATTTCCACAGTCTTGTGTTTTCTCAGGATTTTTCAAATATTTTGTCTAAAAAAACATTTCTTACTGACAGGTTAGGGTTAGGGATTGTTTTGGTCTGGGCACAGCTAGTTTTCTTTCATTCAGTATATGACTTTGATAGCCTAGCAATCAACTGGAAAAGGTATTTCTCAAAAATATATCTTTAATGACAGGTTAAGGTTAGGGAATGTTTTGGTCAAGGCACAACTTAAATTGCTATAGCATTATTTTGTTTAGGATTAGCATTTGGTATGTATTTTCTAATGATAGAGTTAACACAGTGCTGTGGTAATAGCCTACAGAAAGCGCTTCCGTGTGCCCATCACGGAAAACAATTCCGTGTCCAGGAGCACGGAAAACAATTCCGTGTCCAGGAGCACGGAATTTTGGCAAAATCCGTGCTCCTGGACACGGATTTCGTGTCCTTAACATCCGTGTCCAGGAGCACAGAATTTTTGGAGATCAGGCTGATCCCTAATATTGCACACACTGGCTTTTTTTGTCATTATCTCAATTTTCATGACATTTTTCCATAAATGCAGGCATGTCTTTGATGATGCAAGTTGCGGGGGAGCTAAAAACAATTTCTAAAGACCTTAACATTGCTGTTCTGGTAGGTACTTCTTTTGAATTTCATCTATGTTGTGGTTGGTGATGATGCAGTACTCACAAGTGCCTTTGGTTAGATGAGGTAATGATATGTGCAATGGACAGTTTTTTATGTATTTATACTTGTTTGATTGTGTATAGTTGACCTGTTTGTTGTCTGTGTGAAATTTGTGTAAATTGTGTATTACGTGTATGTTGTACCATGTACACTATAGTGCCTATAAAAAGTCCACACACCCCTGTTCAAATGCCAAGTTTTTGTGATGTAAAAATACGGAAAGAAAAATAATTCCACTACTTCTTCCACATTTAGTATAACCTATAACCTGTACAATGCAATTGAAATACAAATCCAAAGCTCTAAAGGGGGGAAAATGAACATAAAAAACTTATACCAACATGGTTGCGTAAATATGCTCACCCTTAAACTAATACGTTGTTGCAGCACCTTTTGGATTTTATTACAGCACTCAGTCTTTTTGGGTAAGAGTCTGTAAGTGTTACATGTTAATGTTAAATGTGGAAAAAAGTTGCGAAATTATGTCATTGGATTTTTTACATCACAAAATCCTGGCATTTGGACAGGGTGTGTAGACTTTATAGCCAGTGCATATGCTGCTGGACACCTTAATTTTATTTGGGATAAATGAAGGAACTCTACTCTATCAGGTGACAAATCATGCAACCAGGGATGGCAGTGGGCAGCCAAGAGCGGGTTTGGGCCAGTCCTGGGGTCACGTTCCGAGGACCCGTGTGCTCCTTCAGCGGGTGGAGAGAGCGGGTGCCGCCCCTGGCCTACGCTCCGCAACATTGATCAAATCATCTAGACAGGTTAGCCATTTTATAACTGCTAAATTCCACTCCCATTGTGGATGGATTTATCCTAGTGTGAGGATAGTCCCTTTCAATGTAGTGCAATTTCATTTGTCCTTACAGGCTTGACTGTGGACACATGTACCATTTTTATAGTGTTAGTGTTCACCATAAACAACAAAATTCAGTTATCACCTTGCCTACATTACTTTATTATGTGTTGTTATTTTACTTATGTTAAATGCATTGACAGATTATCCTTTGAATTGAAGAAAGAAGAATGTGTGCAACACATGATTGTTTGAGTGTTCTCGGTTATCTGTCCTTTGTAGCAATGCCAAGTGCAACAAGAATTTGACTTGGGAAGCTGGGCAGACCCTAAAGAAGTCAAGGCTGGGACATCAGGCAAGAGAAGATTAGAGAGTGACAGTCCTACACTGAAGTAAATTCCACCTGGTCCTTTTTTAAACATTTGATTTGCAGTTCTTATTATGATGCATTTTATTTCATCATCTTTCACCAACCACTTTGGGGAACATATTTTGTAAAAAAAAGAATAATAATTGTAAAACACCAGGTGGTTTCAGTGTGTGTGTGTGTGTGTGTGTGTGTGTGTGTGTGTGTGTGTGTGTGTGTGTGTGTGTGTGTGTGTGAGAGAGAGATATAAGTGTGCCGTCCTGTTTGTGCAGTACATCAATAAAATCCAGATGGTCACAATCCAAGATCTAACAGTGTCATATAATTTGTCCTAGGAATCCTAGACTGCTTTCTACTCACAAAAAATATTTTCTACATTGCAGTTGTTTGCTCATGTTTGATGAAGTACCATTTTCAAGCAGTATTCTTCCCACTGAGGGATTTCCATAGTGTAGGAAGTATTTTTTAAAAGGCTATACCACTTGGGCAACTCAAGTAAGTGTTCAGCATCGGCAGTGTCATGTCTGATTTTACTGATGAATTAAAGGCCAATACAAATGGTCAAGACATTCTTTGATAATTTCATCCCTTGACAAGATATGTGAATCTCTGTGTGTGAGATGGTGTTGTAGTAGTAGAAAAGTACTCTGCAAAATGAATAATAAACCTCTGTTGCCTGTCTGAGATTTCACCATTTGATGGCACTGCGTTTCCTTGGCCTTTGCAAAAGTGGCTTAAATCCTTCAACCAGACATGGTGAAAGATTTTTAAAGACGAGAATAAAGAGTACATTCATTACCAGTCAAAGTTCACATTTTGAAAAAAAAAAAAAGTTTATTTCATGTTCAACCGTTTCCTGTTCTTCATGTTATTAAAGCACCAAAAAAAGAAAAAGAAAAAAAAGAAACTCTGCTTGACATGTTTACATGGCACTATCCATGAACTATCCATTGCAGTCCCACAATGTTCTACCGGCCGGTATGTTTTTAATATCATTATTCCAATTCCTAAACCTTAACCACGTAAAGGGGACCTAGTCTACTTGAGAATATCCTTGCTGTAGCTGTTACAGCAAAATAGGGAAAATATAACATGGTTTCTTAAAACAAAATAAATATAAAAAAGATCAAAGGAGAGTTGACTCCGTTCCTTATGTTCTCATGGTATCAAACTGGCAAACATAGAGCATGTACTTTATGTGTTTTCTTTTGTTATGTAAAATCCCATATACATGGGGCAGCTTAACATACTGACAAATGTTTGTTTTCTTACATTTTTTTTACATGATCACAAAATCCAAGCTTGTAGTGGAAAAGTTAATGTTCATATGGTGCAAGCAGTTGCTGAAGCAACCACTGTTGTTAAAGGGCACTTTTATTTATTTGACATTAAAAAAAAAGAATAAGCTTTTGCAGCTCTGGTCTTCACTGGTCCCAGCCTCTTTCCATCAACAGGGAGGGACAACTCTCCTCTTGCGGATGCACTCCCAGATCCAGTTGGCTGTTACCTTCTGGGCCTGGCTGTCTTCCTCGGGGTCCGTCAGCGTGTGTGTGGCGGTGGCGGCATCGTAATCCGGTACTAGGTCTCCATCGTAGGCCACAAAGTATCGGTGGAGCTTTTCGTAGTCTGGGACGCCCTGAGGCAGGAAGAGCTTCACGCCGCTGAAGATGTCCAAAAGGGTCTGGAGCACAACAACGGGGAAAAGCAAACAATGCATTAGGGTTTGATTTTGCTTAGTACATGCCTTACAAGTTACTTATACAGGAACATTGTATGTATTAGTGCTAATAGATGTATCCCTAAAATAAAGTGTTACCCATAAGGGTTATGGGTAACACTTTATTTTAGGTATACATCTATTAGCACTAATACATACAATGTTAATGCCTGCATAAGTAACTTGTAAGGCATGTACTAAGTAAATGCTAAGGCCTACTAGGTCCTTACTAAGGTTAAATTGGTAATAAAACCCTTATTGTGACATTTGCGAATACATGCCTAACAAATGTTTGATTTTGCTTTGTACATGCCTTACAAGTTACTTATACAGGAACATTGTATGTATTAGTGCTAATAGATGTATCCCTAAATTAAAGTGTTACTCCAATAAGTGTTACAGAAGCACTACACACATGTACAAATGCAGTCCTTTGAGGCTACTTTGCAACAAAATATACATGCATATAATAATAATAATAATAATAATAGCAATATTAATACTCAAGTTTTATATAGCGCCTTTCAAAACACCCAACTTAACATGGTATCTATCTAGGAATGTGTGTGTAGCAGCCAAAGGCCTCCAGGACAAGATTTAGAAAAGAAATCATTACTGCAATGGTCGTAGAGGCGCCTGTTGAGTGCTCATAAGAGGTAGACTAAAGTGCCATGTGAATGCAGTCCATTTACCATTTACTTAACTGTATACAGCGAGAACTGGGAAAGTACAAATGACAATGTCTACCAGAAAAGCACTAGTTCAGGTGGAAGTCAACTCACCTTCTCAGGCCCCGCTTCCATCACCTTGGTGGTGCTGCTCTTTGCTTTGCTCTGCCCATTGCTGTGGCTGAGAACAGGTTCAGTCTTCACCTGAAGAAAAGGACCCAAATAACCAAGATAACTCAGTAAATGCCATGAAAGGAGGCCTTTGAAGTATGAAACCTTCAGCGTAACTGAAGCAGCATGCATGTTTTATAAAGGCCTATACTGAGAGAGAGAGAGAGAGCGAGAGAGAGAACTGAAGCAGCAGGTTTTTTTACAAGTTAGGCCTATACTGAGGGAGAGAGAGCGGTACCTTTTTGCTGCTGCTGTGTTCCTCAGCAGCCATTTTCCTCTTGGCTGGGGAGGGAGTGGATGGAGGCTCTGATTTCACCTGCTTGGGCCGTGGGGCTTGCGCAGCAGCACCGTTCCCTGTGTGTTTGGGTAGTGGAGTTATTTATTTCCTTTTAAGTTCAAATCCAAGAAGTCCATGCATAATAATGAGAACCCCAAAGCACTGATCGACTGCATATCGCTTTCCGCCTACAAAGTTTTTAATTGTGGTTTTTAACTGGTGGGTTTTACTTGTTTCTGCTCTTTCAACCTATGGGCCCATTTCAGATTAGTACCTCCCCTGTCCTCTGCTTTTGCTTGGGATGTCCTGATATGAGGTAAGAAGTCGTTGATGATCGAATCTTTATTCAATATCTCTCAAAAGCATGATTCAAAAAAAAAATGTCTCATTCATCAGGATTGCTGAATGGGGGAAAAAACTCCCAAAATGCGCTCTGCCTAGGCTGACGGTGGGGAAACTTTCACCGTTTCCTCCGCAGACGGGTGACATTGAGGGAAGGGGCCACAAGCACCAGCAAAGGACAGGAGGCACTATATTGAGTTGGATCCTGTGGTGTTACGAGATGCTACTCACGAGCTTTACTGGGCGTCGGCGTCTTTTTCTGGGATGTGGACGGTGGAGAGCTGCCACCGCTGGCGCCGCCAGAGGAGTTCTCGTCATCCTTGTCATCTTTGGACTGGCCTGCAGTCACCTCAAAGTCAGTGCGCTCTTTGGATATGCGAAACAGCTCCTGCACAGGAAGAGATGATTATCAAATCTTGACAAAACCCTTAGCCTACCGGGGGTGTCGTTGTGTCTCTGCAGCCACTGGTTTCATGCTCCCATGTGAGATGACATACACTTGAAATTTGTTTTGGGCAAATGAAATATCACCGTGCAACATTCCAATTGCACACATAGACCACAAAGAGCTTGACATCAAGACGTTGCTAACATTTACAGTATATTGCATTGCAGTGCATTGCCTGGTGTTACTTTACTACCTTTTCCATGTATTTTGTAGCGTTAAATTCTTTGCAATTACTTGATTGAGATTTCCATTTGGTACAATAAAGTAAATGTAACAAAACGTGAACACAGTGTATACTAAAACATACAAGACAATACAATTCAATACAGAATAGCACAACAGTGTGCAATAAGGAGTGTAAAGGTGTACGTGATTCGGGCCGCACCTTCAGCTGAGGGAGATTGGTGGCAGTCTTCCAGTCCTTATCGTCACGGATACGAGTCATTCGAGGGAAACGGATGGAGATCCCGTCGGCCGTGTGCATCTCCGACTTGGAGAACTCTGCACCTGTGATTTCCCACACTGGCGCTTCCTGTTTTAATAAATATTCAAAAATGTCAGGAGAAATAATAATTACACGATGAAACGTTAAGGTCAAAGTACATTGGAAGCACACCAAAACAATTATCCAGCGTTCGCTTCCTCTTCTCTCATTCTGAGCTTTTTAAAAAAATGCTTACCTCTGGATTGCGAATGAGGAAATCTGGGTAATAGTTCTTCACGATCTTCAACCAGCCAGGGATTTTGCTTGGTTCCTGAAAAGTACAGTAGAGTAACCATTAATACCGAAGCAAATTAAGGAGTCCAGCACAAATTAGACAGAATTTCACATACATTACAGATACAAAACAGATTAAATGTACAGCACATTTGCATAATTCAGTTATTAGATAGATCACAAATTTACACACACCTGTAGCAGTGTTATGGAAATAAATGAGGTACAAGAGTCCAGCTAAATAATTCCGATAAATGTAATTTCCCATCTTCCATCTGTTGCGCGAGGCAGACTGCAGCCATAAAATGGTAATGCTGAGTGCAAGACTTAAGACTCGATTCGTATAGTTCCATTACCTTGCTGATTTTAATGACGTCCAGCTCCTTTTGAAGTCTAGCCAACATGGCGTCATCGTAGCCCCCGGAGCACTTGGTCACCGTGCACCATTTCTTTGAGGCCGGGTCATAACAGCCCATCAGGAAGCTGGACATTATTCCCCCTGTGCCGAGAGAGATAGAGAGAGACAGGGCCAGATAAAGAGAGACAGGGCCAGATAAAGAGATGGCTCGGAGTCCCCCTAGGCTATAGGTTGTTGCAAGCCCCCATTGGAAGGCAAATTCTGTCACATAATTACATAGATGGCATCATAATTCCAAGCCAGAAATGTAGGATAACATGTCTGACAACTGTGGAAAGCTGTATTAAGATATCAAACTCTAACTGACACGGAAGAATACTTTTTCAATACAGCATCTTGTCACAGTGATCGTTTTTTGCCCAACTGGGGGGGCCCTCTAGGCTACTGGCAAGTTGGGGCCTCAAGGCACTACAGGCATATTTGACCTATGCATTAATCCAGCCCTGGAGAGAGCCGAGTGCAGCCTCTTGGGATGAGTCCTACAGAAGTGAGAGGACTAAGCACCTGGGTTGTAAAACCTTACGTTGATCCCCATTAGCTGCAGCAATTTTCCATATTTCATTTTTGAAATAAAAGGTCGGGTTTCATATCTAGGCTAGAGTCTGGAGGAAAGGCAATCACTGTTTTAAAAGGAAAAGGGGGAAAATAGGCATTACGTTTCAATATTCTAAAAATAAACACAGAATATTGTTAGGTAAAAGCATACCAAATAGGAGGATTTATTCCTCTGTTGCTGGCTTGGCAGTGACAAGACAGTAAATTCATACAAGCCAAGGCACATTACATTGGTCTTTCACTAGTGAGTGCAGTTACAATACAAATGGAATATTGTCAGCATTCGGTTCTAGAATAATTTGGTTCTGGTTAAAGTTCTGGAATATTCCTTTTACATGTGAGAAACAGCATTCTGCAATAGGGATATTCCCGAAACACCGACACATTCGGAATGAACAGCGTTTAAATGACTTGCGCACAAATCGAATACGGCCACTGTTACCATTCCGTTCAGAACATTCCTCACTTGTAACTGCGCTGAGTGTTTGTTTAAAAAACAACAACAACAACAACAACAACAACTAACCGTTTGAGCCTTTGCCGTAGAAGGCTCCCAGCACCACCAGGTCAGCAGTGTCAGCCATGGCCCCCTCGTTCAGGTAGTCCTTCTTCACCTTCAACCAGTGGCGCTTCCCTGGCTCATACGCACCCTGACATAAACACAAATACACCATGCATGAAATGACTTATTGATTTCTTAGGCATGTACACATTCCTCCCACACACAAGGCAAAATCAAAAAAAAAAATGTGCGTAGAAAAGTAGGAACTTAAAGTGATACTGTCCCATTTTTGGAAATAAGCTCATATTACACCTCCCCTGGAGTTAAATTACTGAGTTTTACCTTTCTCCTGTATGTTCAACTGTTCTCTAAGTATGGCAGTGCAAAGTTTACCTCCAAGCTAGCAGTTAACATTGAGTCCTATGAGACCAGTTAGCCGCCAGCTGGTCTCATAAGACTCAATGTTAACTGCTAGCATGGAGGTAAAATTTGAACTGCTATACTCAGAGAACGGTTGAAAGTACAAGAGAAAGGTATAACTCAATTATTTAACTCAATGGGAGGTGTAATATGAGCCTATTTCCAAAAATGGGACAGTTATCACTTTAAGGGAGGGGAGACTTCTCACAAGCAAACCATATTGTAACATACTATGTTTAAAACACTTTTCAAACATACTGTTTGAAACACTATTAATATTGCCTTATTTCACAAGTCCTGAGTCATCATGTCCTATTAGCCCTCCTATGAACACCAAATCTCAGCATATTAATTTTAGTCGCATGAATGTGACTCTATAAGCCACTTTGACGGTTGGTCTTCTCAGGACCCATAACTTTAAAGGGTTGTAGGAAGAGGGGCGTATTCAGACCACTGTGGGACTAGGTCAGGCTGGGTTTCTTTATTAGTGGCCACCACGAAGAACTTTGTCGTCTTGGAAACAGGGAGGTTGCAACACCATAAGACATAAAAGACAAAACAAAACAAACAAAAAAGTAATGTACAATATGTTACCAGTGAGACATACAAAATACAAGGATAAATGAAAGGTACAGGATAAGAAACATAGGATGTCCTAATACACCGCCCCTGTCCCATCAAGTCCATACCATCCCTCCCTCGAGCACATTGCACCCTAGCACCCCCCCCCCCCCCCCCCCAACCCATTCCTCAACCAAAAACACATCCACTGACCTTGATGTCCTTCAGCACCAAGCCTTCCAGGCCCTCTCTGATGACACGGGTAATCATCTCAGCCAGATCCGCTGCTCTCTGTAAGGTACAAACACCAGCATCAACCAACACAACTAGAGAAAAACTAGGGCACCATCAAACTCCAAGGCTCTCATATTATAAAGATTTGAAAACCTTTATTGTCATGGCTTGGTCATGCAAACCGTAACCGTAAGGTTTTCCTTTTTGACTACAAGAACTACAAGAAACACAGGATGTCTTCCTATAGTGAAAATCTAATGCATTCTCGCATAAAAAATAAGCTTTATAAAATGCTATAACAAAAGTGAAGAGCAACTAGATGCTCATTCTGTGCGAAATTATTCAAAAGAAAAGAAACAGGACAGCACTCCTACTTGCTTTGTACTTTATTACCCATAAGACGTTTCTTTCTTCACCTTCTTCAATGTCGGACCTCTCATATAACAATATAACAAAAAAAATTAAAGCGTGTATGGCAATGGCTTGATGTCATGTTTTGCCAAATTAAGCTTTCATTGGGGAGTGAAAGATTTGTACTGTACAACCAAGCCATAGCAGTATGAGTTTTGTCTTTAACTTTTCCTCTGTGAGAGCAGAGCACTGAACTTTTTCTTGGCGTTTTATCTTACGTTTTCTATCCAAAGAGCACTTCTGAGTCCAGGAGGCACTCCTAGCCAGACATTTTGTAACATAAAACGTCTAAATGGCCATATCAGTCAAAGGTGCGGGAGAAGGAAATGGCTTTCTGTCTGAAATGGAAGAGGCAGGTGTGCAGGACACTTACAGTGACATGTTTCATTTCAGAGAACAAGATCCTGTTTGGAACTTCCACCATGTTGTCATGAAGAAACTTCCTCCTTTCTTTAAGAGGCCTAAAAGGGGGGGAAAAAGTGTAGAAAAGGCTATGTAATCTAGTTGAGCTGTGAGGGATAAAATGAATGAATTACAAAAAAATGTAGCCAACATTTCAATTATGTAAAGAAGTAATTTTCCTTTGTTGACATGCACCCTACAGTATACATTTGTTAAGGGTGCGATTATAATTTGCCCGCCCAATAACAAGATAGTGATTTTCAGACATTACTAACAGTTTGGGTACACTACAGGTGGCAAAATATAGAAAATAGCTAGATTTGTTCCAAGCAGTGAACCCACTTAGGATCTATTTAGTGATTATCATGGTCTGTAATGACAGAGAATCCATTTGGGATCTATTTAGTGACTATCATGGTCTTAAATGACTTGTGAAGCCTTAACAGCTAAAACACTCATGTGAACTGCATTTTAATTTCATTTCAAATGTCATTTGTAGACAGTGCATCACTGCATGCAATGTAACTTAAAATGAAAACTGTGTACTGCACGTACTTGTCCATCAGGCTTACTCCATTGAAGTAAATGCAGTCAAAGACAAACAGGCACACACAGGCATCCTGGAAAGCAGCTTTCTGCAATAAAATAGAAATTAAGCCATAAGTCTTCAGAACACAGGCCAATGACGGGGAGGGACATTGCTGAAACTGTCCAATTGCCTTACCTTGTGCACACCCAGTGTTCCGAAGGGGAGGGGTTTGCTGGTATTGGTGTCGATGAGGAGAACCTCTGCATCCAAAATCATACTGTGACCTCCAGCAAACGCCTGAGGGATGAACTCCTTGAAATGTGCCACCTGAAATGCAACATTAGTAAGTTTCTGTAATGTGAACATTTGCTCCTTACAAGTGTTTAAGACAGAGGAGGCACTCCAAAGCAGAATAAAAGTCCTTTATTAGTTGGGACAAGAATGTACTCCTCCTTGCAGGTATGACTGTGTAGCTAATTACTGTTCATTATTAATGAACAGTAATAATGACTTTTTCATGAATAAAAATGGTTATGTAAATGCCAAAGCATAGATATGAGCACCAGATGCCGTGTTCAGCCTTTTGCCATGACCCAATCCTGGGCGCCACCGTCTTGAGCCACAGAATATGATATTTTTCACAGAGCCATATATAATAATAATAATGGGCTTTATACGGCTCTGATTTTTCATAGATATTACTGCCACCTACTGGATGCATATCGCATTGTCATCCATTAATGGCAGCAATATACTGGGTAAAAATGGTGGTGATCTAATTTAAAGCATTCAACATGGTACCTAGGGCATATATCTATGATGCCGAAGTTCACAATAGCATAGTGAGGGAACCGTTTACTGACCTTGTGTGGAAGCACTGGTTTGAGACTGCGGCTGAAGTAGGTGAAGTTGTCTCCGTTTTTGTGGACCTGCACACGCTCGCCGTCGTACTTGATCTCGGAGTACATCCCGTTAGGACACTTCTTCATGGCCATCGCCACAGACTTACAGGCCTCTGCCTGAGGAGACACAGAGTGGGATACAAGGTGGGAACTTTAAAAATGCGAAGACAAAATCCAATCGTTTCAAATTTCTGTTCACATCTCCCATCTAAAATCGATGCTCAATTACAAAAGGTCTAGACCCTCTGTGTGAAATTAGAATAAGCATAGGCAAAGAATAGGCAATGGCCATCTGCAATCAAGCTGGCATCTTAATTTGTGTCTCAGTCCCTTTATCTTGGCTAGATACTGTATATTGGTTTATTGCTAGTGTCTAAGTACATAGTGAGTAGATAATCTCATCTGAAGATGGTCTAACCAACCAAAACGTTGTGAGTACTAAAAATGCAAGTGTAATGGACGGTATGCAGGTGTCTTGAATTGTGCCTCAGCTCTCACCAGCATAGGTTGCACTGGAGTCATGAGGGTTGCCTCCACGGTCAGGCTCTTACGGGGGCCCGTGCCGTTGGACGCATCCTGCTGGTTCTTCAGCACACGCTCGATCACATCACCCAGGTTCCTCGAGGCTTTGAAGGCGTCATATGCATTGGGGTCCACCGCATCCAGCCTACAAGAGGGCACAGGCCACATTTTTCATGTTATAATAAGTTTTTCATGTTATGATAACATTGCGTTGCGATACACATGCAATTACCGGTATGAGGATGACGTGCAAAACCTTATAGGGTACTCAAAAAATAAAGGGCCTAACTAATTGAATTATATATTTGTTTATGCATTTAGTCATGCAGTCGCAAGACAGGCATGAGATCTAGTTTTGGTGGCAATGACATGAAACAGTATTCTGGATGGGAATGGCGAACAAAAAGATACATGCTATAAATAGCAAAGAAAAGGGCTCTCGGTTTCATTTGTCAGATATCACTGTAATATTTTGCTCAGCTCAGGTCAAAAATCACATAATCTCTCTGTAGTGTTGTGGCTGGTGTGGGATTAGCAGCCAGGCGTTTTCAGGTCACTTACACGTGCTTCGCTCCAGAGTTTATTTTCAAATCGTGCTTCACAAGTCTGATGTAGCATTTCAGGTCATTTCCTGTGCATCTGAAAAGACAAAAACACACATTAATTTGTCAGAAGCCGCACAAAGGTTTAAACAACCGATAAGATGCCTATATTCCTCAGCATACAACACCAACTGTAATGTACATACAACTGAGGTACACACACACACACACTTGAACTACACACTTTGTTATTATAAACTGTATCTGATTAAAAGAACATGGACTGCAAAATAAAGTGTAACTTTGTCTTAGATCAAATATGGAAAAATGAAAAAGAAAAAAAGTCATGCATTACGTATGGGCTCACTTTTTGGCTATGTTTTGAAGCTCGTTGGCCTGGTCGTCCTCCTTGGTGAGCTGAGCCAGACGGGTCAGTGACGCATCGACTTCCTGTAGGGTCAGGAGACTCTTGGTCGCAGGTGGGAAGGACTTGCTGTCCTCGAAAAATATCCGCACCGTTTCCGATACATCCCCCTTAAATAAAAGACAAGACAAGACAAACACATCCCTTCCTAGATAAATAAGAGACGAGCGTGTCCTCACTTTATGAGTCATGACAGCTGCTGCTGCGGTGCAGCTTCTCCCACAATAGCATATGAATAAATGATGCGCGACTGATTGCTTGGTCTGCACAGTCTTGCTGTTACAATACCAGGGTTTTCCCCTTGCACTTTACAATCTACCCAACCACCTGGACATCAAATATCTTTTTGAAATCTCCTGAAAAGATAAACATTTTGTATTGCAAATGTAAGTGGCTTTACAAAAAAAAAAACAATGTAAAAGCCAGTCGTTTTCTGTTGGTTTTAGGTCATGTTTCATACACAACGGCACAAAGCATTTTCAATAATGATTAGGCCTATTAGAGCCATGTCTCATCCACCCCACCCACTTTCACTAACAAATTGTGTGCGGGAAATACTGCATTCAGCCACAACCCTTTGGCAGAAACGCAGATGAAGTGCGCTGCCCAGCTGCAGGAGGAACAAGTCCTACCACATACTCTACTTGGCTCACCCATTCCCTAATCCAACTAATTACAATTACCATTACCTTTTCAGTCAGGTGGAAAAGTAAAACATCCCTGTAACATAGGTGCACAGGTTGAACAAACGGATACAAAGATTTTAAGAAGAAAGGTGCATATGTAGAAGGAGCACATCCTTCTCCCCTCCCCTAATCCAACTAATTACAATTACCACAACCCTTTCAGTCAGACAAAAGTGCAAAGTGATAAAGTCATCCATGTTAGAAAGATAATTAAGACAAAACACTGACCTGCTCCAGATCGCGAACCATCTCATCTTGGTTGCAGTTCAATATCCGGCTGAACAGCTTCGCAATCTGCTTGTCGTTCAGGTTGTATACATTCTTCACCACCCCTGGTAGTAGCAACTTCACGGTGAGGAACAAGTCTCCTTTGAATTTATCTGAAGGCAAAGGAGAAGAGTAGTTGACATCATTTAAAAAAGTAAAAACTTGCCCGCTGAAAGATCAAAAAAAAAAAAGACCTAAATGAAATGAAATGCTAAGAATAATTGCCCTGTCAGAAAAAAACACACACACACCTCCTAATCTGTAACCCAATAAACGTGCCAATTTTGACACATCAGTGCTAATCATCAAACCATCAATATCAATGACCAAAGTTGTCAAATCCAGGTTTGAAAACCCCGCCACTGTTTCCTGACACTGGTGACTTCACATAATAGTTCATCTACTCATCTTGATCAGCTGATTCAGTTACCTGGACCCAATTTGTGGCAGAGCTTGGACATTCTGAACAAGCGATTGACACCTCTGCCAATATGTGTGCTAAGTACCTCCACCGCTGCCTTTCCTCAGGAAGTCCTGGATGATCGCGGTCTTGGAGTTGTAGCTGGAGGTCTCGGCCACCAAGGCGCACAACTTCCGGAACTCCCTCAGCAGGCAGTCCTTATGGTTGGGGTCGCAGAGCTGGGCGGAGAGGGCGCTGCTTTGGCTAGGTTTGGTAGCTGACGATGGCCCAGGACTGGCAGAGGTACCAGCCTTTGCAGCTGTTCAGATACAGTCAAACAATGTAGGTACCGGTGATCATCTTCATGTGCAGTACACCAAGAAGTTGTGTAATCAATAAACTTGCATTATATTCTTTATCCCAATGTGTGAGAAATTAGATGAAATGAGTACAAGATGTTGTTCTTCTTTTGGGACAATACTGTTCTGCTGTTGACTGTATAAAATGTATATAGGATCAGCTAATATACTGTGTATGTGACTATATAAGCTATTGATCGTATAGGCAAGTTAATCTAATCAAAGCATTCCTGTGTTACGAGTATGGCAAAGGGATGAAGAGCAATGGTTTACAGTGGCATAAATCACCTTATAAAGATTGATTTTATGATTTATTTGGCACGATCCGTATCTGCAGCATTAACAAGGCATTAACAATCTTTGGCATAAATAGTGCCAAGCAAGCGCTGGGCTTTACCTGTGAAGCCAGAGAACTTTCTGGGCGCATTAAGGGCTGGGTCGGCAGGCGGTGCTGACAGCTGTCCACTCGTGTTTAACTTGGCCTGAACTTTCTTCTTTGGGCTTGCATTGGTTTTGGCAGCAAGCTCTGTAAAGGATGGCAATAAAAGTTGAAGGAACAGGAGAAAATGGACTTCGCCTTTAGCAAAAATCAAAGACTGCTCAATTTGCCCTGCTAATTAAAAAAAACCCAATGACATCCTGAATCTCAACTTTAGAGTCAGATTTCCCTGCAGCTATTCAATCACGTCCACTGGAACAGATGGTAAGTTAAATTGTGTTATCAGCATAATATTGTACAGGTCAGACAGCATAGATTCATGGATTTTCGGCAGAAATGAAATTATAGCGATACCCTGAATCACAGCACATATTTAACGCTGAAAAGTGGCCTTTAAAGGGTTGGGGTGGGAGAACAGGAACACAAAAAACGTGCCATACCTGCCACATGTTTCTTTATGAGATCTTTGTCATCATCCTCAAGTTCTTCCCAGCCTTCCAACTCTGTGAGGTCTTCAATTTTTTTGGTGGTGGCCCGGGCCCTCTCGAGTTTCTCAAACATGCACTTGACGTGGTACCACTCCTTCATCTCCCCGGCAGACTCGCTGAAGGGGTTGGGCACTATCTTGCCGATACGGACCAGGCCCTTCATGATCTTGTCCTTGCACTTTTTGCAGCCGGCCGTGCCACGCTTGGCGTATTCCACACAGAACCTTTGCTCTGCCATCGTTTGCCCCTCCTTGGAGAGTCTACCTGGCCAGGAGAGTTGGATAAGAAATCTTGAGGACGTACCAAATCTCTGAAAGGGAAAGTTAAAGTCAACACGGTTTAAATGACGAGGGCTCCGGCCCCAGTGAGGACGTGGTGTCGGTTTGGTGCAGTGGCTGAAGTGTTGAGTCCAGCCAAATCGCAAGATAGTATTCTCTCTCAAGAAGGTGACAGTGTGTACGGCTTTGCGAATGCAAACCCTATGCATCCAGCCCCCAAAGTCCTAAAGCATTGATACCTGTTAGGACACACAAAGAAGGGAAGGGGTTCAAAAATGTTGTTTACATCAACAATACAATTATAGCAGAATCAAAAGGTGTTGCATGATTAAGGTACCTATAAGCTTCCTTTGCCTACATTTAGCATTACAACTAAATAATAATAACGACCAGATCTATGTTAATGTGTATAACCTACCTATCACTGACACTGAAAGATCAAATTAACATTACAAAACAAACATCAACAGTGCTTGTAAAACTTCGACTCTCAGCCACACTGTTCCGCTAACAGTGACTGACAGACTCGAAATGGTTAGGTCATTAGGTAAAGTCGAGAAATTTGACACAAGGGCACAAGTCAACACATTTCACACCTCCCATTATGCGTAGGGACGTGGACACAATGAGAGAAGCCACGACTGCAGTAGTTGCCGACAAGAAGCCACACAGCACGCACTGTAGATTTGATCAAACTACCCTCTACCCGTGCATTCCTATTTGTGACAACTCTCGTATCTAGTGTAAATCCACAGCATAGATGCGCGATGGATTGGCTGCTTTAAGTTAATGCTGCTGAATGGTTGGAAGACAAGCTAACAACCCTAGCCTTGTATGTAATGGCTAGCACGCTGGCTATGTTTATCTTCACTGGACGTTGCTAGCAGAGATAGCATGAAACTGGCCACGTAACTGGTTTATTTACCTTGTTCCTGACAGTGACTTGATGCACCAAAAGTCGAAAACTGGATAGATATACAGCGTTCTACCTGTACATTGTTCGTGCTACACTGTGCTTCGCAGTGTGCACCATGTACACAGACAACTGCCTTTAAATATCAAACGCATTTCCTCTTTGTTCAGAGGAGTTTCCTGTGGTGTGCGCATGTGCAGACTTGGAAATACTCTACGCCGACAAAATATTGCCTCGCCAATAGTAGCACTGACTTGTATAGTATAATACAATTATATAGTCAGGTTCATTACGTTTGGATCTGAACCTTTCGCTGGATTTTTATGGGGATTTGGAAAACTATACATTTTTAAAAGTATATTGTATAAGCAATCAGAAAAAACATGTTTCCATTTGCACAAATATCTGCATGGCGGCCATCTTGGATTTTTCAAAATGGCTTCCGAAAAACCATAATTTTGCAATATCTCAGCTTCTGAATGAGCTAAAACATTGATTCAAACTGCTAAACCTACATTTTCAGGGTCACTGAATCTTCTGGTGGTAGTTTTAATGTCCTCAGACAGTTTGTTACCATGCTAATTTATTTGAACTGGTGATTTACTGTATAGTATCTACAAGTAGATGCATGTCTGTCAAGCCCACCATACAAAACATCCCAGCTAGAATGTGCAAAACAGTTTACGTGTCCAGCATTGTGCTGTATATATCCAGGCTTGCTTGTGCAAAGCTCATACCAGCTACATTGTATCCAGTAAACAGGAGCAGTGCCATGTAGTGAATATATTGAATGTCAACAGGCGTTACATTTTTGCCTTTTGCCTTCCTTCAGCATGCATGTATTTTCTGTATGATGATCCTGGAATCTGACTGCAAGACACAGTTACAAATCAAGTAATACATTGGTGTTATTAACATTGTTAATGCACATACTGTCATTAACTGGTGTTGGTGATGGTGGTGGAGTGTAACGGTGAGGGTTCTGTTTGCTGTTTGTTCTGGTTATAATCATGGATGAAGAGCATCGAGGTGAACAAAAGGCATTATCAAGCATTATGAGCTCATTAACTGGAAGCTGTGTGTTTTATGCCAGTCTGACGATGCCAAAAGGTGGTTCTGGTCCAGAATCCAAGATTAGACGCCGATGGACATGTACTGGAAGTAGTTCAAGAGGTGGCCAGTCTGAGTGATGGGGGCTATGTTAAAATCAAAAGACGACTGCAGAACTGCACTAGACAGGCCACAACCTCCCAGTGATGCAGCACCGTCTGCACTGCTTCCAGGCAGGCCAAGAGAAATGTAAATATTGTTTCTGATCTCAAAAAAATCGGGAACTCCACTCACTTGGTCGGACAACAGTCAACCAGTAGCAAACCTAAGGAGGCAGATCAACCATGCCGTTTGGGAAATGTTAATTGTTATGGACTTGGTCAGACCAAGTTTCGAAAAATGACTGAAAAATGACTGACCCAGGCACCTCAGCATCTGATTCTTCTCCACTATCCACAAGATTTCGTACGAGTCCACTCGATAAGAAACCATGCTTCTTCTACCAAAAGGACGATAGTGAACTGCTTTACCAGGTCAAATGGCAGTAAAACTCTAAAGGCTGCTGTAAAGTCCCAGAATCCCACCCTGAAAACAAGAATGACCACCAGCATCTCAGCAGATGATGCACATTCAATTGCTGTCCAATATCACAAAGATTGCATTCAGTAGAAAGTGGCTGAAAAAGAGAATCCTCACAGTCTTGCCATAACTGAAATCTGTCTGTTCTAAATGACCTAAAGAAGTCAAAAGTCCCTACTATCCAGAAGCATGTGAAGAAGACATGGTTCATGCTGCAATGACAACTGGTGAATATGATAACATGAAAGCAATTTACAAAGCAGCACAGGTGACAAGGACAAACATTGCAACCTCCACTAAGACAGGCCAGGGAACAGATGCCATACAAGTATCCAGCAACATCAATGATGTCCCAGCTGAATTGTACAGACTAGCAAGGGTGTGTCTCTCTTTCGGCCACTTTCTACTGAATGCAAGTTCATGATTCTCCAAGGCTTCTGAATCAAGCATGTTGGCATACATTTTTTTCAATGATGTCCATGCTTTGTTTTGTGTTTCCACATCAATACGGTTGATCAGCTCAAGCAGACATGTTAACGTCAAGGCTTCTTTGAGAGGCTTCTTTGTATTTCTGTCAGGCCTGAGTCTCGCCGTACATGACACATGTTTTGTCCCACAATCTTTGTGATATCATACATCAATTGCATGTGCATCATCTGCTGAGATGCGGGTGTTCAGTCTAGTTTTGAGTGTGAGATTCTGGGACTGTTCCAAAGCAGCCTTTGGAGATTTTCCGGCATTTGCAGTTCTGACCAGATAAAGTAGTTCACCATCGGCCTTTTGGCAGATGGAGCTTTGTTTCTTGACGAGTGGAGTGGAGAAGAATTAGATGTTGAGGGGCCTGGGTCATCCATTTCTGTTCATCCTCTCTTCTTGCCACGCTTCTTGGCTGTGCACCGTCCTGTAGAAATTATGTGCATGTTGGTTGCTTGCATGCTGTATTTGAACCTTGTTGGTTGCACCTGAGTGACAGGAGAGATGCTACACTGCTTTCTGTGTCCCTGGTGTCTCAGCTGTGCAGTTCTGCAGTCGTCTTTGGATTTAACATGGTCCCAATCACTCAGACTGACCCTCTCTTGAACTACTTCTCGTACATGTCCATTAGTGTCTAATCTTGGATTCTGGACCAGAACCACTGTCTTGGCATCATCAGACTGGCATAGAATACACAGCTTCCAGTTAATGAGCTCATGGGCTTGACATGTCTCTTGTTCACCTCGATGTTCTTCACCCATGAATATAACCAGAACAAACAGCAAACAGAACCCTCACTGTTACACTAAAGCACACTCACCAACACCAGTTAATGACATGCTCGTATGTGCATTAATAATATTAATAACACCAATTGATTTGTCACTCTGTCTTGCAGTCAGTTTCCAGTATTATCATACAGAAAATGCATGCATGCTGAAGGATTCCCCCGAATGAAAAAATTGAACACCTTTTGACACTCAAAACATTCACTATGTGGCGCTGCTCCTGTATACTGGATACAATGTAGCTGTGAGATTTGCACAGGCAAGCCTGTAAATGTACAGCAAAATGGTGGACATGTAAACTGTACCAGTTTTGCACATTCAAGCTGGGATGTTTTAAATGGTGGGCCATCTACTCATAAATACTATAAATCAATAGTTCAAATAAATTGGTGTGGTAACAAAATGTCTGACAACAATAAAACTAACACCATTAGATTCAGTGACCCTGAAAATGTTGGTTAAGCAGTTAAAATCAATGTTCTAACTTATTCAGAAGCTGAGAAATGACAAAATATAGGTTTTTCGGACGCCATTTTGAAAAATCCAAGATGGCCGCCACCTGTGCAAATGGAAACATTGTTTTTCTGATTGCTTATACTATCTACTTTTCAAAAATGTATAGTTTTCCAAATCCCCATAAAAATCCAGCAAAAATACATAATGAACTTGACTAATAATAGAAGTCTGTGGATGGTAGTAAAGCGATGGTAATAATATGGTCTAATAAATAGGCCTAGGCCTTATAATAGTAATAGGGCCTACTATTATAATAATATAATAATAACAACAATCATAAATAATAATGATAATAATAATAAATAATAAATAATGTTAATTGTTAGACCATTCTAATTATAAAATAGTGAAGGCTAATGGTTAGGCTATGTGGAAAAGAACGGACCCCAAATTTAGCCTACCTTTTGTGAAGATTTTGCCAAAGGCCCTTTGCCCTTCCTCTGCTTCTTTTCTACAATTATTGAAGTACTTAGGGCCTACCTACACACACACACACACACACACACACACACACACACACACACACACACACACACACACACACACACACACACACACACACACACACACACACACACACACACACACAATTTATTTTAAATAGGTTATTAGCCTAAATATAACCATAATCTGCGAATTGCTCATTTCAAAACATCATAGTCTATCAAGTTAACCTACATCGCATAAAATTGCATTTCATACAAATACAGTTCTCTCTCTCTTTCTCACCAGACGGTCAGACACACACACACACACACACACACACACACACACACACACACACACACACACACACACACACACACACACACACACACACATAGCCTACACGCACGCACGCACGCACGCACACACACGAGCGCGCGCACACAGGAATGAAACATTTGTTAATGAATGTTTCCAACTTTCTGCTAATTTCCTTGGAGGGAAATTAGGGCGATAGAAGTGCCTTCCAGTGGACAGACGAAGGGCCATATAATTAACGCTGCTTTAAGCCAGATAACCTATAGTCACAATTAAAAGTTAAAGAAAGGAATGGCCCGACATAGATAAATTGCCACCCTCAAATCACTGGTAGACATCAGGAGACAGAAAAGAGAGAAAACATGGTGAACTCTGCTGCTTAGTTCACTTGCCGAGCTGGTGAGGTGCAGCCAAATGGAAAATTGGGGGTGGAAATTTAGCCAATCAATGTGTCTGCATTTCTCTTTGTCAATAAGATATTTCCCCAAGGAAATACAATGCTTCCACATTAGCCAGAAAAAAATGCGTCAACACTTTTAGGGACACAATTTATTGCTTTAAAAAATTGAGCGTAATGCTTTGCAAAGGTATTGCTTACCTTTCCCCAAACTTTAAATTAAAATCCAGCAAGTGTTTTGTGTGCGTAAGTGAGAACTAAATAAATTATTCAAATGAACAGTAGGAATTGTGAAGCATTGACTAGAATACAAAATAACAAAATCATCTAAACACACTGTAAATGCTGAGCTTGAAGCATGGAGGACTGGTTCAATAAAGGCAATATTCCATCACAAGTCTCTGTAGTGTTTCTCAACAGGGGCAGTACAGCCCCTCAGTGGGCGTTGAGGAGCTCTAGGGGGGCATTAGAGTAAGATGGACGGAGTAAGAGGGCGGTGCTTAGTTGTCTTTGGGGGGCATAAGTGCATTTAATTTTGTAATACTAAGGGGGGCATTGTCAGGCTTATGATGAGGTCAAGGGGGTGTTGAGAGGCTTGTTATGAGGCCAAGGGGGGCTGTGTTAAAAAAAAAAAGGTTGTGAGCCACTGCTCTATATCTAAAGACTGTAGCAGTACCATAGAAGTCAGCAAGGTTGGTCGCAGCTTGTCAGTACATGTAAATGAGCTTATAACACCTGCATCAGCCGGCTTCAATAAGACAAATGGGAACCACAGGCCTGCACAGGTCATCATGATCAGTCACTGACAGGGCCATCGTTATGTTATCGGACAAATGGAGTGAGATGAAGCCAGGGCAGGCAGAGTAACTCTCCATCAAATGTGCTGATGGGCGTCTGGGGAATGGCAGTCATTCCGCCATGATGTTCTTCTTGGCATGGGTGAGGCGGGCCATCAATGAACCTCACCGCAAGGGGCCTGACCCAGTGCTGCCTTTCAATGTCTGTCTGAGAAACTGTCTGGTGCTCCAGTCCCATCCCCACTGATTATTCATG